>NC_092355.1:36875128-37175128 GCF_963676685.1 Mytilus edulis
GCGCCTTTAGTTTACAGGTAAGCTAAGGTAAAAATGAAGGTACTATAAATAAAAATAATATGAAAATATAAATATGACTATAATCTATTAATTTTCATAATGAATATGACTGTGAAATATCTGTCAAACAAATGCTCGGAAGTCGAATGTCAGCAGTTCCTTTGTGCATTCCAGCTTCTTTAACAAACCAAAAAAAAACGATCGATACGAAATAGTCAATAGTGCTGAAAGTAGCATCAAATTATTCCACAAATCAACAAAATAACTTTGAGATTGCTTTCAGTAATTATGTGATTGTATTGTTTATTTTGATTTTGTTATACTTCTGCTTTCAATTAGCTGTTACAACCGTTCACAAATGTCTTCCTTTTCTGCACCGTTGTGTAGTGTATCTTTTTTGCTTGCGTTCCTCTTGTTAGTCAACTGATCAAGATGGAAGGCTTAGAAGTAATCGTTTCCTAACCACCACATATTTAAATAGCATGCAATAGAAATTCTTTTATACTGTTGATTCCCAATGGAAGAATATTCTGGAATATTAAAGCGACAGCAAAATTAGTACAACATTTTAGCAGTATTTGTTTCTAACGAAATTGTCATTATATAATGTTTGTTGAGCATACACTGCGTCTTTATTTCAAGCTTTTTCTTTCCAGATGCGATCCAGAGTTTGGATGTCCTGTCCGTACAACCCCTACAGACAAGACGGAACGATTTGATATTTGCGATCGACACAAGATGTACATCCATGATGAACTGACCAAAAAATTTTGTTAAATAAAAATTATTCTGAGTTTTAGTAATCATTTATACCAATATCGTTGCCTAGTCAAATAACGAAATTCGTTTTGTTTTGCCTCATTTCTTACTAGTATGATCTCGATAAAAAAGTGTATTATTTAACGAATGTTGTATTGTATTCAGATTGGGTTTTAGTAATAAGCTAGCGCTAATACGAGATAACAAAAATAAATATTTTTTTCAGTTTAATTGCTTGAGATAGTTTTAGATTTTCAATATTGTATACATGGGTAACTGATATTTTTGATTGAATTTGAAATAGAATGTTTATTTTTAAACCTATACAAAAATAGAGAACATAATGCCTAAACGGATTACATTACAAATTTACCGGGAACTGTTTTAAAGTAGTATAACAGTTGTGTTTGAAGTCTACAATTGGTTTTTTTTGCCATTTGATTAGGGACTTTCCGTTTTGAATTTTCCTCAGAGTTCAGTATTCTTGCGATTTTCCTTTTATTGAAATCGGTTACGATTATAATAGGATGAGCAACCTTTAACAAAAGTTTGTAATGTATTCGCATATATATTTCTTTAAGAAATATGACGTAATGTTAATCAATCTTTCGGTATTTGCTTTTGATGAATATAGAAAAAAAAATCACCATGAATGCCTGTGTTTCGGTGGCCAGGTTCGACTCCAATTGTTAATCAACTCGGGTTTGTATTTTCCTGTCCAAGTTGAGTGGTTCTCTTCTAACATCTTAATCTCAAATGAAAGGTCCGCCGCAAAGTAACCGATAGGGACGTCAAACCCCATTTTGAGATTGCTTTCAGTAGTTGTGATATCGTTTTGTGTAACACGGTTTTGTTGAACAAATGTTATAGTTTTTAAACCGTGCAAAAATATTTTCCTTCATCAATGTGTATATTATCTTTTCGTGTTCTACTTAAACTTGTTGCTCGTGCAACAAAAAGGAAGGTATTAGAAAAGAAGAATTGTCTTGCGTCATGTTCAATATTTTATGGTATTTTTTATGGGGGAGGGGAGTCTGTCGTCCAATAGAAACCTTGTTGTTAATATCAGATCTTTGAATTTTTGGTTTGTTAGGACGGTTTGGATAAGCAAATGGTATGTACCAAGTGATCATCTGTGTTTTGTTAAAGCCTGCATGTTGATGAGCGTCACTGATGAGTCTTATGTAGACGAAACACGCGTCTGGCGTACAAAATTATAATCCTGGTACCTTTGATAACTATTGACATCTAGATGTACAAAATTTGTTTGTGGCATTGCTCTGCTTTTCATAATATTGAAGTCATCAAACACCAACATTTAACAGCTATTATTTTTCTGAAAAAAAATAACAATTACCCTATATTGAAATAGCCATAATTGCGATGTAAGTCTTCCGTTTTTTGGATCTTGGTTCATCCCCTCCCCTTTTTGGACACCGCTGTCAGAGAAATTAAAACTTAAAAAGTAGAAGGTGCCAGATAGAATGCATTTCAATCTGTCTTAATCTATTTAATTTTGAATATTTCATTCACATTTTTATACAGCCAACAGGCAAATAAGTGCCCTAGGCCTGGTGTAGAATGTTTTATGTAAGTTCAAAGTACATGTATATTCCATTTCTCATTTTAATAACTAAACGTTGTCAAATGGTTCAATATGCGCAATTGATTTTCAAAAGGTGATTATGGTAACATTTTATTCTGTAGGCAAAAAGACAGGTCTGCAACAAAAGAGCCGATAGGGACGACAATGATGATCTTGAGAATGCTATCAGTAATTGTGATATGATATCATATGTATATATCGTATCGTATCGTACTTTCATCAAATTGTATGTTATCTTATTATCTTCTATTTGTTGGTCATGCGATAAAGAGGAATGTATTAGAAAAGATTTATTTATTACCGCCACATGTAAGTTCTATAATACACTACACTGCATGAAATGATACGTTTACAAAATTTATTCATAAATTAAATTTCTAGTTTTGAATTTCAGGTCTGATTTATGAAGAATTATTTTAGTAGTTTATGAAAGTTTAATAATTTTTTTAAATTTCTTATTTTCTTAAGTTTAATTCCGATTTATGGGTTATTAAACTTGTTATTTATTTGAAAAATAATAGCAGTTTAAATTTGTTATTTAAAAGGTTTAAATCTAGTTTATCACCGTTAAATTTTTCGTTTAAATATACGTTTATTTTTTATCAAAACTACTAATATCAGACGATTTAACTGAAATTTAATTTAGATTAAATAACAAGTTTATACTGATCAATTTTTGTTCGGTAAATTTGAAATTTAATGCCAGTTTTGGTATACGTTTATTTTTTATCGAAACTACTAATATCAGACGATTTAACTGAAATTTAATTTAGATTAAATAACAAGTTTATACGGATCAATTTTTTTTCGGTAAATTTGAAATTTAATGCCAGTTTTGGTAACGTGTTTTACATTGTTTTATCGGGGCCATTTATAGCTGAC
The DNA here is from genome assembly GCF_963676685.1 of Mytilus edulis. Classification (NCBI taxonomy): domain Eukaryota; kingdom Metazoa; phylum Mollusca; class Bivalvia; order Mytilida; family Mytilidae; genus Mytilus; species Mytilus edulis. The sequence continues at coordinate 36,878,376 of NC_092355.1, forward strand.
TATGCGGTATGGGCTTTGCTCATTGCTGAAGGCCGAACGGTGACCTATAGTTGTTAATGTCTGTGTCATTTTGGTCTTTTATGGATAGTTGTCTCATTGGCAATCATACCACATCTTCTTTTTTATATTATGTTTCTTGTTTAATTTCAATGATGAAGTAACTCTTCTTCTTAAGGGTCAACAAGGCTTCACTACTGTCATATGAATACATGTTGTACAAAATAAAATGGAGCGAAAACGTTATTAAGAAAACAAGACGACTTTACGATCGGGCTTATTATAATTGTTCAAAAGGAAGAAGAAGAAAAAAGAAACTTTCGTTGAAAAAATATTTACAACTTACGTAAATCAATATTTAAATCTTGAAAATCCCCCAAACCTTTAGAGATTTTCAAGTAAGTAAAGGTCTTCGTCAGATTTCCATGGACGTTCTGTTTATCTTTTATCCCAGTAACAGAAAATACAAAACACAACAAATAACAAGAGCTTGGATAATGGCTAAATTTCATTGATTGATTTTTATCGTCTTTTATAAGGAATAATTCAGTTATGAATAGTTTAAACAACATGTATTTATCGAAGTACATATGTACATATCAACAACACAAATAGAATATATTTTTAGAAACAAGCAGTTTTGATTATCCCCCTTATTATAAACTAAATATATTTTGACATTTTGACATTTTTCTTTCATTTGATATTTATAATAATCATATATATACGAAATTTACTTCTATACAGTGCACTTTGTCAGATATTTTTTAATTATCGTATTACTTTTTTGATAATATTTATGATGGGATGTAACTCTTTTTGTCAACAATCATATCTGTTTCAGAGGAAAATATTTATTTTAAAAATAAGTTATCTCCCATTACATTGGAAAGCGTAAAGATTTAAGTGCCAATCTGCCTAAGAATCAGGCAGTGGTGAAAACATGACAAACAAAAACCCACTCAAGTTGACAATAATTTATGTTCAAATTGTATAATGGTGCACGCATATAACATTCGTTTCCTTTTCTTGTTCTGGTAATTCAAGATATAATTTGGTTGAAATGCACTAGAAAATAAAAATTAAGGGGAGCTAACTCCGTAAGTTGCTATCATTCTAACCAAAAGTTATCTGGAGATTTCTCGAATTATCAGACATGCAGAAACAAAAGACCTACCATTTCTAACTCAGGATGAGGATAACTTCAAAATAGGACGGTTAGGTCGGTGGGTTTTTTTCGACCATGTTTTGAAATCTTTCTAAATTGCCTGATTCTTACAAAGACTGGCACTTAAGATTATACATTTTAAAATTTGTCTTTCTTTTTAATATATTCAACACAGTTTTACAGATGGGTGGATAATTCTTTAAAAAAAACAAACCAAATGTGCCGCATACTAGTATAAAAGGGCACACTAAAAAAAAGTAAAAGCTGTTTTAGCGCAAATTTCACAATATTCACGAAGTAAACGGGATTTTTTCCCCCAGTCGTCGTATTTTGCTAACGACTCTTTCGCAAATAATGATACCCGTTTGTACAACATAAATCGCTTTTCCGTAAGTGAAAGTTATGCGGACGCATTTCATTTGCGCGCATTTTGTGATTATTAAGTCTCCTAAACAAAGTTTGGAGACTTATTGTTTTTGCTCAGTTCTTATTATTTTTATTATTATTCTTCTTCCTCTTCTTCTTCTCCTTCTTCCTCTTCTTCCGCCACTTTAAAAATGAACTTGTCCGCAGCGTTTCTACAAATCACTTGTCAGATTAACTTAGGGTTTCATAGAATGTTAGACTTATATGTCTAGATGAGCAATTTATTGTTCGTTTGTGCATTGGGGTCTATTTAGGGGTATTTTGGGGGGGGGCAGAAAGAAGGGAGGGGTTTACAATAGAATCCTATGGGATTTTATTTTCTAAAATTTTCAAAAGAATATTACTTGAAAACTATAAGTGATAGACACATGCAGTCGTCAGAAATGCTCAAAGGACAATAAAACAAATTGCATAAAACATAGGGCAAGTCCCATGGGGGTCATCCCCACCCCCCTCAATTTGAGAATATGCTATTATCTTGTAAACGACCCAGATACCCACCCCTAAACCATATATATTCTTGAATGGGACAATAAAACAAATCAAATGAAACTAATAGGAAGTCCCGGGGGTCACTCCCACCCCATTCAATTTGAGAATGTGCTATTATCTTTTAAACGGTCCAGATCCCCACCCCTAAACCATATATATTCTTGTAGAGGACAATAAAACAAATCAAATGTAGGAAAAGGGAAGTCCATGGGGTCACCCCCACCCCTTTCAATTTGAGAATATGCTATTATTTTGTAAACCATTCAGATCCCCATCCCTTAACCATATATATTCTTGAATGGGACAATAAAACAAATGAAATAAAACTAATGGGAATGTCATGGGGGGTCACCCCCAACCCATTCAATTTGAGAACGTGCTATTAACTAGTAAACGGCCCAGATCCCCATCCCTTAACCATCTATATTATTGTAGGGGACAATAAAACAAATGCAATGAAATAAAAGAGAAGTCCCTAGGGAGTCACCCCACCCCCTCTTGTTTGAGAACTTGTAAACGGTCCAGATCCCCACCCCTAAACCATATACATTCTTGAATTTGAGGATAAAACAAATCAAATGAAATTAAAGGGAAGTACCTGGGGTTATCCCCACCCTGTTCAATTTGAGAATGTGCTATTATCTTGTAAACAGTCCAGATCCCCATCCCTTAACCATCTATATTATTGTAGGGGTCAATAAAACAAATGAAATGAAATAAAAGGGAAGTCCCTAGAGAGTCACCCCACCCCCATCTTGATAGAAAACTTGTAAACGGTCAAGATCCCCACCCCTAAACCATATATATTCTTGAATGGAAGAATAAAGCACATCAAATGAAATATAGGGAGAGTCCATGGGGTCACCCCCACCCCACAACTTTTAAATGATTGAGATCCCCACCCCTAAACCATATATATTCTTGTATGGGACGATAAAACAAATCTAATGAAATGTAGGTAAAGTCCCTGCTGTTCACCACCACCCCCTCCTGTTTGAATACTTGTAAATGGATGGTACCATAGGAATGGCGAGTTATGGAAGCTTTGTTTGGGAGACTTCGTAACAGCATCCTGTTACAATTACTCCTTGTTTTTTTTACGTTTGCGTAATTACATTGGCGCGCATTAGTTTTTCAGAAACACTATGACAAGTAAATTAAGATAATTCATTTTTAAAATGACTGTACATATGTAGTTATATTGAACTGAACATGTTCAAAAGTTGAATTTTATATTTTTCACAATTCTGTATTTTATTTGTTTCTGAAAGAAATCGAAATGATTTAAAAGCAGACCGCAATGAGGACCCCAAATTGGATGTATTTCAAATAGATATAGGAAGATGTTTTTCTACAACGGAGATCTATGAACATGCACTGATACGCCTAGACTGGGAAAGGGATATCAAGGTTGGCGTAACCCACCCTTTTTATTCTGTTTTATTAAGTAAACAGCTTTTTTTTTCTTTTTTTTTCTATCGTAAACACAATCTAACGTTTGGGGCAGGTTACACGTGCTTACCTTTTTCTCTTAATCCTCTGAGTCATTCAAAAAAAAAGTGCAAAATGACGACCTGATTTAAAAAAAAAAGAAGGGGAACAATAAATGCAGGACCTTCTTTTGGAATCATACAGTGGATATAACTTCTGATCTCTCGTTAGAATTGTCAGAATAATCTGTCATAGAGCTGTTGTAAACTCTCCTAGAACAGTTCTACCTAGAACAGTTCTACCCCAAAAACTGTTCTTAGTAGAACTGTCAGAACCAGTTTTAGATAGAACTGTATTAAACTGTTATAGGTAGAACTGTTAGATCTGTAAATTTACTCTCGCATTTTTTGTTTGTTCTGCCCTATATATATATATATATATATATATATATATAACAAGAACAAAACAATTGCGAAAGCAAATTTACAGATCTTACATTATTGGGTTGATGTTTAGACGAGTTGTATATACAGAATGTACGCAGTCATGTATCACCATCACTGCTGGTGATCCGATAGATACATCTGTTGTAAAATTGTCACTGGTTCAGACGTACTTGTAAATATAATTATTTCTGTGACTGTATCTTACATTAATTTGTAGGATCCTTCACTATATATATAGATAATTTAGCTGATCTGTAAAAATAACATCTTCATGCCTTTTATAGCATGTACTGTAGTACGATGCTAGATTAAAACTGGCGAAGAAAGGTAACACCCGGCCAGCGAAAGCTTCATTTTTATGAAGCCCATGTGTTCGTGTGATCTAGCGCGCCGGTTACAGTGCAGGCGATTTGGTGCCACGATATCTCAGTAGCATGGGTTCGCCGGGATTCGAACCCATGCTACTGACATATCGTGGCACCAAATCGCCTGCACTGTAGCCGTCCCGCTAGACCACAAGACCACCTGGGCTCCACAATAATAAAGCTTTCAGCGGCCGTGTGTTACCTTTCCTCGTCAGTTTTAATCGAATCCCGGCGAGGGAAGAACAAAAAATTTGCGAACGCAAAGTTACAGATCTAATATTGTTAGGTTGATGTTTAGACGAGTTGTATATATTTATATATTTATATATACCACTCGACCACCTTGGCTTCACAATATGTATATATTATTATTAATAAGACTTATTTACATTTAAGATAAAGAGTTCTTAATACTGTTCTATGTATAGAACTGACTAAATCAAATCTAGCCAATTTAGAATCGATTCTATGTGAAAGTTTGATATCAGAAGTTGATATTACACACTTTTAAAAAGAGAATGACATAGGTTCAGATATTGTCAAGCATTAATGGGCAAGGCTGGAAAAGAAGAAATTGATAAATACATTGTACTGTTATGGGGGAGAAAGGGGGATAGTCATTTGGGGTGTTATTAATATTTTTCGTTTATCTTTTGATAAAATTGATTTTGACAAGGGCGTGTGCGACGTTGAAATGACACCAAAAGCTACACCATGTTATATATCAAATGACATATTTACCTCAGTTTTTGTAGAAATGGAATTTGGCAATATGCCTTTATTGACTTACATAGGAAGACATATGTAAGATATCTTTAGAAATGCCAAAAAAAAAAGGTGCAAGTAGTTATTACAACAAAAAGGAATGCTTATCAAAACAATCATACTAATTAACCAGATAGGTAAATACAGGTAGCTGAAACAAGTTCATGTTTTTCAAGTTTTTGAAAATCATGTGTTGCTGTTACTGCATTTGTACTTAAATAAATATGGATTTGTTATCTTAAAATGAAACAAAGTCATGTGCATATTGTCATAAAATCCAGTTTGCTCAAATTCTCTTTGGACTTCAAAGTTTATTTTTCAACATTTATATCTCGATTTATATAGTTGTGTGTGCTGTAATATTCTCCCATATTACTTGATGGAATTTCTTGAAATTTTGTATCGCATGTTAATTAATTTACTATGTTTTATTTTCTTCAGTTTTTTCAGATATTTTTCTTGTTTTTAATATTTCTCCCTTTTTGTCGAGCCTGCAACTTTAGTCGCAAAAGCGATACATAGCCATCCTACATTCCGTCGTAGTTGGTTGCGGCCTCCACAAATATTCATTCCGTGGTAAAAGGTTTAAAAATGATAATAACCTTCTCAAACTGTCATTGATTTCTGCCAAACTTGGTAAGAATCTTGTTTATGATCAAAAGCTAGTATCTAGTTCCGTATAGAACCTTTTAGAATTTTCGATAGTAGGGTTTCATAGAATAACATTGTGAAGGTGATTCGTTATGGTCACAAATCATCAGAATTCTTGTTACCCTATTTTATGGATTTTCTTTAAACCTTGTAACGTTTCCAGCTTGGAAATTATCAAATTTACTTATAGATTAATTAATTCTGATGATTTTTAAAGTTAAACAAATTGTTCAATTGAAATCTTCGTATAGTTTATACTAACTTATAAAATATTCAAAATGAAATGAAATTGAATAAACCGTTCAGACACTTGCAAAAAATGTTACAGTAGATTGTCTTTCAAATACAGGTTTCTTGTCAGCAAGTCTTCATTTTGCACCTATTCCAGATTTTCTTGTTTAGGGTCAAGGGTGTCTATCAAAATTATAATCAGGAGAAATTGAATGCAACTTTTGACCTAAAACCTTTGCTAAAGACATCAAGGGAGAACTTTTTTCCCAAGAAAACAAAATATTCAAGAAGATGAATTACCGTAAGCCAAAAAGAAATTGTCACGCAGAAAAGTCCCAAGGACTCCGCAGTTTAAGTAAAATAAATGGTAGCTAAAATCTCAAAACTACTTTACTCCAAAGTATGTTTAAGTTCAATCAATATCTAAAATTTAAAATAAATAAAAAATGAATCCATAGATCAAGGACAATATTTTTGTTAAGCCCTCCCCCTTTTTCCAAGATCTGTTAGTTTTTGTTTTCTATTAATTACAGCTACGTATTACACTTGGAATTGAAAGTTTGTTTGATCATTTAAACAAACTAGACAGGCAGGGCAATGCATACCTCGTGCCTACTTAAGAGTTAATTTTTACGCACGAAAATATATATATATATATCAGATCCTTTGTCGATGCTGGAATAATTGTTTATGGTACATCTTTGTTTTTTCCTGAATTCACTTCAACAATAGTTTTAAAAAATAGGAAGTCATTAAGTTAATGAGAAATTTATCTAGATTTTTTTCCCATACATTTTATTAAATTAAATTAGATTAAGAAATACAAGGAATAGAAAATAAATATTCGTTTTTTCATTATCAATCTTGTATTTTTTTCTTATTATAAATGTTATCTGGACTATTATACTAATAGTATAAGACCCTGTTTACACTGGCAACGAAACTGATTCGATCTTTATTTGAATCGATCTTAAAAAGACAAGGGCCGCGTTCGATAAGATCGATCTTATTTGTCAGTGTAAACGGGGTCTAATAGTCCCAGATTTTTTTTCAAAATCATCATATTTTTGACCAGAGAGAGCAGAAAATACAATGAAACCTGTGGAAGGACAGGGACATACCAATTATACAAAACAATTTCTGATAAAAACAGTTTAACATTGAGGTTTACTTAGTCAACATACATCTGGTTACAATTAGTGAACCATAGAGAAAGTGTGACCACAAAGTTTATATATGTAACAGATTACTGATAACATGCTGAGATAAAACTGTAAATTATGTGTAAAATCAGGGCTTATGACTTAGAGTGAAATATAAAGTTCAATGAAAATCTTTATTCTCCCTGCAACATTGTTTTCTCTCACCAATTTCAAACAAACCTACTAGTAAATAGTTTTCAAATAAGATATTATCTTAAATATTCTTTTTAAAATATAGACAGTGTTAGTAGAAAACAAAGATTTTTAAACTGGTCTTTTATTCCTGACTTTTATTTTCTGATTTGCCATGCATGCAGTGGCGGATTTAGAAATGTTCATAAGGGGGAGGATCACTGACTGCCGAAGAGGGGTACGCTGCAATCATGCCTCGGCAATTCCCTGTTTGACCAACCATTTTTGTTTTACCAAAAATTGGGAGGGGGGCTGCCAACTTAAAAAAAAAAACCTCTAAATCCGCCTCTGGGCCATGCATGTGTCTATTTTCTTAAGCACGAAGTATAAAACAACGTGATTCTGTCACATGTAAAATTAAAGTCTGTGTTCAGGGTAAAATCAAATTTTCAGGGACCTGATTTTTTGCTTTCTGTCTTATCATGTTTTATCATAACATACCGAAGGCTGTTGGTGATCTTCGTTTGAATTGTCTAACAATTTATTACATTTTATGGCTTTTGCTCATTGTTGAAGGCCGTCTATCAACTTGTTTGTTTAATTTACCGCCGTTTGGTCTTTTGCAGATATTTGTGGTATTTGAAAATAAACAATATATTTCTTATTTCTATATTTTAGCCATCCTTCAATTATGAAATATTATGGGTGCTCGATGAAATACGAAAAGTATCAAAAACACGACATGAACATTATAAAGATTGCAAAAAAGTTAGTATTCAATTTGGGCCTACCCATATATCATATATGAACCGCGCTGAAGTACGTCCATTATTCATAGTTCGCTATTCACTATTCAATATTAAAAAATGAATGATGAATAATAAAATGGTTTATGTTTCATTATTCAAATCATAGCGGTGAATAGTGAAATAAATATAAAAAAAAATTGACTGTGACACTATAGCTATATTTTGATTCACAATGACTATAAGAGGGTTTACGGAGGACCTAAATGCAACAACATGCGTAAAAATGAGGAAATATAAAAAAAGAAGATGTGGTATGATTGCCAATGAGAAAAATATTCACAAAAGACCAAAATGACACAGACATTAACAACTGTAGGTTACCGTACGGCCTTCAACAATGAGCAAAGCCCATACCGCATAGTCAAAGCTATTTAAGGCCCCGATAAGACATTGTAAAACAATTCAAACGAGAAAACTAACGAATTACGCGTGAACATTGAAAAATAGCCAATTTTAAATAATGAAATGAATATTTTGAATAATGGAATGGACTGGCAGGACCCTTCAGCCCCTAATAACAGATATATATTATACCTCGATCGAAAGAGTGTTTCTCGTTTATCGTTTTTTTTTTATATATATAGATCAGACCTGGACCGTTGGTTTTTCCCGTTTGAATGGTTTTACACCAGTAATTTTTTATCGACCTTTATATCTTGTTGTTGGGTGTGAGCATAGGCCCCGTGTTGAAGACCGTACCTTGACCTATAATGGTTTACTTTTATAAATTGTGACTTGGATGCAGAGTTGTCTCATTGGCACTCATACCACATCTTCCTATCTATGTGGATATCTTTCATAGAGTCTTGTAGCGATCATTTGTACTCGTGCATGTCATGGTTAAGTATAGGAATCAAAAGGCGATCGAGTTTGGTAGAGTCGAATATAGGTCAGGTTTGGATTTATTAATGGTGGCAGTAGTCAGCCAGTGATAAAGAAGTATTGTTCGAATAAATCTAGAAAACAGATAAAACGCAGATTAATGGCATTGAGCTCCAAGCGTCGTATATATTTATTTATCAAGTAAAAGTCAAGCTTATCAAGTACTGACCATTAAAATATGTAGGACAGAAAGTCACTAGACAAAAAGTCACGGACAAAAAGTCACTTGGCAAAATAGTCACAATTTAGTTCTGAGATTAGTTTTCTTTGAAAAAGAAAACACTTAATAAAAAAACTAAATAGGGAATGTGTGCATGGGCCATATGCAGATAATCCCCCCGCTTGCATAAGACGTTATAAAGGCTCATAAAACAAGAACATTAAAAGTGTGTTCCTGATGTGAGTTTTGTGGCAGTAAGCATTTTTAAACTTCTTAACATTTGGTTGAGGCAAATTTGAGTTAGAGACAGGAAACGAAATATTCAGCAATTTTGCATATTTGTAAAAGGCATAACTCTGGAACGGTGAAAATTATTGAGACCAAAATTCAAACTTGATATGTGTTATGTGGTGATAAGCATTGTGTGTGAGATTCTTACATTTGGTTAAGGCAAACTAAAGTTAAAGAACGGATACATTTTTTGAACGTACGGACGTATTTATAAAAAAGAGGATGTGGTATGATTGCCAATGAGACAACTGTCCACAAGAGACTAAAATGACACAGACATTAACAACTTTAGGTCATCATGCGACCTTCAACAATGAGCAAAGCCCATACCGCCTAGTCAGCTATAAAAGGCCCCGATAAGATTAGTACATTTTTACGTATACGTACGAACAGACAAGGTTAAAAATTAATGCCTCCTCGGCAACGGCGTGACTGATTGTAAGTGTGACTTAGTTTGTCCTATCAAATTTTCACTTTCTGTCTTGTGACTTTTGTCCTGTGACTTTCTGTCCGTTTACCTCAAATATTTGTATGATGACCTTTCTTGATCTCTCTATATATATACTAACATTTCCCGACGAATATCTAGTGCATGGATTCTACTTCTTGATCCCTATTCGAATTTTATTGACTTTCAAAGGTTATCGCATAGAAATTGGAATCAGTGTCAAGCAAGATAGACACCCGAACATTTTCGTTGAACGAGTCAAATCAATCTTCTGGTGGCTTCATCGATCAGTGTTGATTGAGTCCGATCGACAATGTGAACCTGCTTTGTTAACTCGATACTTAAACATTTATCTTCTCTTTTCTTACTCGATGTTTGACTTTAATATTGATAAGAACTTGATTATGGGAATTCTTTAATATGAAACATGCCTGGACTATAATATATACATTTTTAGATTTTTTTTGGCAGTCAAGTTGGTAATTTTTAAATAAAATTTAAGCCCAAATTAGCGGTCCAAAAAACCCAAATAAGTAGTTTAATTAGCTGATAATCTTTTTGCAAACCATAATACCCAAACGGGTTAAAATGCAAACATAATTTACACAATTATGCATATACATGTAACCAAGACGATGTGGTATGCTACGGATCGATAACGAAGCCGTACAGTAACATACATGTATATAGATACATGTTCTGCGTGCTGTCATTTGAAAGACAATTTCTCTTTATTTTCAAGGAATCCCCATTGCGAGTAAGATTTTATTGAAATATTATTGTATGATGTTTATAAATATCAAAATAAATAGGCATTTCAAAAAAGTTATTCCCAAAAGGCCGTTTAATCTTGAATTTAATTTGTTCATTTATTTGGAGGTAGATGTCAGCCATTAAGACTCCATATACCTGCAGTGGCGATCCAGAACTTTTCATTAGGGGTTTGGGGCAATGACTGACCTCAAGGGGAGGGCGCTCTAGTCATGCTTCAGTGATTTCCTATATAATCAACCCTTTTCTTCAGGAAATGGGGGGGGGCGACCCCGTCGACCCCCCCCCCCCCCTAACCCCACCCACCCGGATCTGCTTATAACCTGTCCCTTTTCTAATGTATATTTTTGTTTAAACATGATATACATGTCTATGTATATTTACAGATATTTATATACCAAAATGGAGACCTACACCTATATAATGATCTGCATTGCCATTCCCTCTTAAAACATTTTTAAAACAAAGCTTATCGACACTTGCAAATTCCTACAGTCTAATGGGTGCAAATTTACAAATAATGCCGGAAACATCTGACACATTTACAAAATTTTAATGTGGTTTTAACCGCAACACGATAAATACTACTAGCATCAGACACTTAATTAGAAATAACCCTGACCGTTTTAAATTTCCCACCCTTTTCATATATTAATGAAGCTTGAAAGACCTATTCAAGCTATCCCTATAGCCTTCCCCTGGGAATTAATGCATTAAGTTCCATGATAAGAAAAATATATAGTATGAGAATAGGGAATTTAACTAACGGATCCAGAAATGTTATACGTGGGGGGCACACTGACTGCCTAAGATTAGGGGGGGGGGGGGGTGGTCCGCTCTGGTCATGCTTCAGTGATTCCCTATATAATCAACCAAACTTCCCCCAGAAACCCGGGGGGTCCCTGGTCCCCTCTAAATCCGCCTCTGAATTTGACACATCCTCTTTTATAATTTTGACGACTCCTCTCCCAAAAACAACAGTTAAAGATGCTTTTCGAGCATCTGTACAATATTGTAGCAGGCTATTCACTAAACTTTTGTCTTCCAAAGGTAATCATTCAGTTTTGGAATGTTGACCTTGCTATTGAAATTTTATAATTTAAAAACACAAGTTGTGCACATTGACAACGCTCCAGTCTGAATTGGCCTTAACACTCTTAAATTATCCAGTAAAACTGACAAGGAAACTTATCAGTAACTGCATAACTTCCAATTAACATGTCATTTATATCAATCCCATGCAACTAGGTACACAGCTGCGTTCAATGAAACATGATCACAGATAAAAATAGATGTAAATTCTGATTCAGATCCTTTCTTTTCGATACAACATATGAAAAAAGAAGAAAAAAAGGAGGGGGGGTGTTCAGAAGAAGAATTATCTTTAATTTTAAATAAAACTGATGTATTGAAATTATTTAAAAGGTGAATGTGTTATATAAGCTTATAATATATTTTAGACGGTTCAATAGAAAAGTATATTGATGCATTTTAAAAAGAGATCATATTGCTCTATGTACCTTTAACTTAAGGGAAAAAAATACATCACCAAAGATTAACCAAAATATTTTAACTGACAATACTACTGTGATAAAAAGTTACTAAACATCTTTACACATTAAAGACATGAATTTAGGAACACGAACATATATGGGTCATTTTCAAAAAATGTAGATATTTGTGTAAGTAACATATGCAGTTGATTTCTGGACAAATGTTTTTAAAAAATCATGTTTTTTCTTTTCGTAATTCAACAACAAAATGTAAGAAATAATATCTAAATAGAAAATATCGCTTATCTACAATTCTATGTGATAACATATGCATTTCAAATTGCTAGGTATGCTTGAAAATGCATGTAAGTGCGCCGCAGTATGATAAAGATATACCAAAATCTTTGCATAATACTGAATATTTTGTTTCTGCTTTGGTGTGTTATTTTTCTATCCATTTACTTCTTTTGAATTTAGAAATTTTAAAAGAAAAAAAAGGCAATTATCTATGAAAAAAATATTAAAATAGTTGTGTTAGGTGTGCCGTTTTAATTTGTCACTTGTGTTACTTTGTAAAACAAAAATAAAGTTCAGGTTATCTCTCTTTATGAATTTAAATCAAAAATAGTTTCTCCCGGTAGCAGCACTTCCTCTTTGGAATTATGGGTAGTTTAGCAGACAACATGATGCAGTTTTAACATCAAACTTGAGTTTAAAGGTATGTACAGTTATAGCATAACTTATATTTTTGTCCACAATGTTATTGCAATAATAAACAGTCTACATATTAAATTCATATTCTTTTTATGACCAGTGTTTTTGTTTTAGAACACTTACTATGACAGAAGATAAATCATGCTGTCAGGGAGAATATATTTCATAAAAATTGCAATTTACATGCCCGTATGTCACTTGTGTTACTGTCATTTGTGTTACCATTAAAAAAGTAACACAAATGACAAAATTGGTAACACAAATGACAAATCAATGGTTCTTTCTATGTTATTAAATGAAAAATTATCAATTCAGCAAGATGATAACGATAAAATTACCATTTACACTAATTTTTATCAGAGTTATAATGAATTCTTTGTCACAAAAGTTGTTTATCCTATAATAATAGAAAAAGTAACACAAGTGACAAATGCAGTAACACAAATGACATAAAACAGTCAGATTTATCATAATAATGTTTTATTTGTTTTATGGATAAATATTTCTTCTATATATTTTCAGGAAATTTAGAATGGTACTCACAAATGCAGAAAAACAACGTCGCTATCGACAAAAACGAGACGCAGATCCTTTTAAAAGGGCAGAACACCAGGCAAAGTGCAGAGCAAAATATCAACAAGATTTTGCAGTAGGAAAGTTGAAACATATTAATGACATGACGCATAGAGAACAGTGTAGACAAAGAAAAGAATGGAAGAAAAAAAAGATAGCAGAAAGAAAAAGAAAGGCTAACAATCATGCTCAAATTCTTACGCCTCCATCCTCTCCTGTGCCAGATCCGTTAATACATGTACCTGATCCAACTCCACAGGTCGGTCTTCACAATACACGGAGAAAGAAAAGAAGAATAGCAAAATGTTATAGAGACAATATGAAATTAAAAGATCAACTTGAAGCAGCAAGACGACTCAATCAAAAGCTATACGTCCGACTAAGTAGACAAAGGAAGAAATGTCCTGATACACCAAGAACCAAAACAAACAAATTATTACGGAATTGGAACACAGAAAATAGAAAAATGAAGGGAAGTAGACGAAATAGACGAAAAATGAAAAACAAGGCAAAGAAAACTCTTATGTTTCAACTTTCGTTGAGTGATGAACTGAAGACAAAATATGGTCGAGATAAAAGACAGCAACAGAAGTATCTAGCAGAGTTGACACAGGGAAGACTGCTTAAGAAATATAAGTTAATAGACAAAGCAAGAGAAGAGCTTAAAATGAAAGCAGGTACAACTCGTTTTAAGAAAGGGTCCTTGTCATACAGACTCGAACCGAAAATTTTTGAATTCTATGAAAGAGACGACAACAACAAGATAACACCTAGTATGAAGGACACTGTGACTAAAAATGGTGTGAAAAAACAAAGAAGAATATTAAATGACACTGTAGAAAAGTTACACGAGAAGTTTTTGATTGAAAATACAAACATAACTCTAAGCTACACAACATTTAGTCGACTTAGACCATTCTGGGTTCAACCCCCAAAAGAATCTGATAGGGACACCTGTGGTTGTAAGAAACACGAGAACATGCAGTTTCTTGTAGACTCACTATTCAAATTACAACATGTCGAGTCGAAATCTCTTTCTGATCTGATAAAAACTTTCAGTTGTGACATAAAAGATTTGGATTGCATGTATGGAAAATGTGAGAAATGCAAAGAAATAAATATCATTACAAACGATCAGGGAGACAATAATGAGGAAACATCCTGGCTGCAATGGAAAACAAAGAAGGAGAAAAGAAATATTAAAGGTGACGAGAAAGAAATCACTTTGACCGTCAAGGAAACAGTCACAGATAGCATTCATGTGTTGATGGATACCTTTTCTACAGAGATGCAAAGGTTCAAAATACACGCATTCAACATAGCAAATCAGATGAAACATTACAGAAATATCAAAGAAAATTTAAAGCCAAACGAACCACTCGTTCACGTCGATTTTGCTGAAAATTTCCAATGCAAATTAGCAAATGAAATACAAAGCATGCATTTTGGGGCATCGAAAAAGCAATTAACACTTCACACTGGAGTCTTTTACACTGCATTAAGTTCACAAACATTTTGCGCAGTGTCAGATAGTCTAGATCACAATCCTTGCTCAGTTTGGGCATTTATGGACCCCATTTTGGATAAACTTCTACAAGCCAACAAGGATGTTGACACTGTGCACTTTTTTAGCGATGGTCCGTCAACGCAATACAAGCAGAAGGGCAATTTCTTACTTTTTACGCACGAAATGACAGTCAGAAATTTATCTGGAGAATGGAACTTCCATGAAAGTGGACACGGAAAAGGAGTGCCAGACGGTGTAGGTGGAGCTCTGAAAAGACGAGCAAATGACCTGGTGCTTCATGGGAAAGATATAATGAGTGCCAAGTCTTTTGTAAAGAACTTCCAGGATTCTGCCGTATTTGTGTATGAAGTAGGACAGCAAGAAATAGACAATAAGGCAATAATTTTATCAAAGGAAACACTCAAACCCGTTCCAGGAACGTTAAAACTCCACCAAATATGGTACTCTGGATATGGAAATATACTGTACAGAGATGTGAGCTGCACTTGCGTCAAAGGCTCATTTCATGCAGGACACGATATGAAAGTGCATTCCCTGATCAACAGAAAAGCTAAAACAACAGAAAAACGAAAAAAAAGTGAACAACCAGAAACAGAACACCAAGGAGCGTGCAATGATAAAGAAGGACACCGGTCACTACAATCACCAGAAATACAGGTACCTGAAGATAGGACAGTAGTTAAAAGGAAGTATTATTTCGCACGCACATTAACCGAACTTGGACAATGTCAGACATACGAGGAAATACTAGAAAAATGCGAAAATATCTATCGAATCATAGATGAGAAGGGTTACAGAATAGACTATAATTACTCGCCAAATATCACAAATACTGGGATCGCAATTGATGAAAGAACACATTCAATTCTGCCATCTGACATACCACATGATGTAACGCTTCATCCTGTCAAAGTCAGTGCAGATGGTAATTGTTTACCATACTCGGGTAGTATACTTGTCTCTGGAAAGGAAGGTATGAGTGAGGAAATTAGAGTCCGAATTATTATCGAATCCTGTATTTTCAAGGATGCATACTTGAATCAAGGTTTCTTGGAAAGGGGATTTCGGGAAAAGAATAATTCTCTTGCGAAAACTTTTGCGTTTTACTCGGATGAATATGCAAATGAAGTATTGTCAAATGGAGAAATCGAAAGGTTATATGAGAGAGAGGTCCTGAAAATTTGCAAGAATAAATCTTATATGGGTATTTGGCAAGTATTTGCCCTAGCTAGTGTGCTATGTCGTCACATATATTCGGTATATCCAAACCTT
The DNA here is from genome assembly GCF_963676685.1 of Mytilus edulis. NCBI lineage: Eukaryota > Metazoa > Mollusca > Bivalvia > Mytilida > Mytilidae > Mytilus > Mytilus edulis. Next base: position 36,894,623 of record NC_092355.1, read on the forward strand.
GGTAACCCTAACGTCAGAAGAGACCTTCATCGCATGATAAAACCTAGAGAAATAAAAAGCAAAGAAACAAGTTTTATAATGTGGACTACAACGAGAAACGACATGAGAAGGAACAATTGGGTACCCAATCATTTCATTGTTTTACTACCAATGGAACAAACTGGACAGAACGACTACAATGAAAATAGTACAGGCATCAGTGATGAGTCGGTTGCAGGTGACGGCATTTCTTCCGATAGAAGAGGTGAACTCAATAGTGGTAACGAATTCGAAGATGTTAATACAAAAGAACACACTGACAATGGCGATAATCCAGGCGGGAGTAGACACAACTATCTCAATGTCTCAGATCTAAGTCCTCAAGATTTACTTGGACAGTATGTACTAGTGGCTTATGACAAAAAACCGTACCCTGGAATCGTCACAGATTGCGATGAAACCGAGGTGTTTGTAAGTTGTATGCACAGAATAGGAAACCTAGACAATCCATCCTTTTATTGGCCTCTTGCAGTAAGAGACGAATGTTGGTACGACATGGAGAACGTTTTGGGAACAATTCCAGAACCCAAACTTGTTGGACAAAAGTACATCGTTGATGTCAGTCTTTGGAAACAAGCCCTTGAAATGATCAAAATGTGACTTAACTGATAGACCTCAAATGTGTGTCTAGATCAATATAGGTTTAAGATATGAATGAACAACAAAGAATGTCATATTAGATATTTCTGAAACATTGATAGTTTTTTTTTACTGTCTCAAATATGTTGTTATTTTGTATGATTGTCACTAGTGTTACTTTTTTCATTTTTGTGTTACCAAATTGTCACTTGCGTTACTGATAGAAAAATGCATGCTAAAGATGAACCCCTGAATTAAATTAATAATTGTTTCGCTTTTGGACAATGCATTGCCAGTTCATTTCATTCGAGAGAGAACGAATATTTTTATTCAACTTGTTTTCACATAAATTACCAAAGTTTATTACTTAAAATTAGCTTTTTCTGTGACTGACTTTGAATTAAGAAAAATAATATTAAAAAATCTTTAAAATTATATAAAATATATAACATTCGAGTATTTTTCAACTAATAATCCTTTTAGAACGTTTACAAAGATGGTTTTAAATAATAAAGTATTTTTTTTTCAAATAAGTTGTTATGGTAACACAAGTGACACTTGCAGACAGCAAGAGGTACATTTTTTTAATTTTTGACATTTTGTGCATTCAAAAGTAATGCTCTGTTATTTTTTCATACAGTTGAATAGTTCTGTGTTGAAACAAAATAAAATTTAAAACGATATGAGTAATTTTTTTTTTTGAAAAACACCATTACAAAATATCTACATTTTTTGAAAATGACCCATATATTATATTTATATAGCTTCAGTGAAAATTGAAAAACAGTTAGTGAAATATGAATTGTACAACTCAACAAGTATTGATTAGTAAATGCAAAATTATGTCCGTAACGCGTTCATCTCTATGTATACAACTAAACTGACATTTTCAGTTGGAATGATTTCGGAGAAGTGAAGGGTTTTTTTTTCTTTGATTAATAACTATCTAGGTTTTACAAAGTATTCAAAAAGTCTTGTTTTGGCCTCTATTATTATAACAATTTTAAGCAATATATCCTTAACCCCTAAATCGACCCAACCTTTCTTTTGTGGAATGAAACCTCAGTGGCGGATCCATGCATAATTTTTCATAAGGAGGGGCCCGTCGACTGACCTAAAAGGGGGCGCTCCATTCATGATTCAGTGATTCCCTATACAATCAACCATTTTGTTCCCACAAAAATGGGGAGGGGGCCTCTGGGTCTTATGAATCTTGTGCTTTAAATTATAGATATTATTACTAGTATACTGATATTCCGAAAATCATTAAAAATACCCATTTGTATTCTTCACCAACGCTAGCAGAGGGGCATTATGTTTTCTGCTTTGTGCGTCCATTCGTCTGTTCGTCGTCCGTCTGTCCCGCTTTAGGTTAAAGTTTTTGGTCAAGGTAGTTTTTATAAAGTTGAAGTCCAATCAACTCGAAACTAAGTACACATTTTCCCTATGCTATGATATTTCTAATTTTAATGCCAAATTAGAGTTTTGGCCCCAATTTCACTATCTACTGAAAATAGATAATGATAGTGCGAGTTGGGCATCCGTGTATTGTGTTTACATTCTTGTTTGCACTTTACTCCTGAACGGTTTGAGCTATAACCAACAAAATAAAACCCAACCCTCCCTCCCTTGTGCAAATATTTTGTTGTATAATGTTATAGATATCAAAACACTTTTACACAAGTTATTGTCCGGAAACCAGAAAAACGTTGTTTTGCTTATTATGGCCAGTTTTTGGTCCCTAATTCTTTTAAACCATGATATGGGACCATAACATTCAAATTCTAATTTAACGCTATCATTGATTACTCATCATTTGCACAGGTCTGATCTGCATTTCTTTTTCGCTGATTTTTTTTTATTTCTTTTTTGCCGAATTTGTGTTTCATTTGCGTTGTTTGTGTACATGTTACTTACAGGGTCGTTTTGATCATTATAAATCTCTTCCGTTAGCCAGTACATAAGTTATAAATTGTCAATCATAACATGTATATAACTGTTGTAACATACTCAAGAGGAGGTGAAAGTAGGCTTCCGAGCAGGATTATAAAAAAGAATTTAGATGTGGTATGGTTGCCAATGAAACAACTCCCCACAAAAGACAAAAATGACACAGAAATTAACAACTATGGGTCACCATTTGGCCTTCGACAATGAGCAAAGTCGATACCTCATAATCAGCTTAAAAAAGGTCCCTATCTGACGATGTAAAAAAATTCAAACGAGAAAACGAACGGCTTAATTTTTGTACAATAAATGAACGAAAAACAAATATGAAACACATATACAAACGACAACCATTGAATAACAAGCTCCTGACTTGGGACAGGCACATTACCGACATAATGTTACGGGGTTAAACATGTTAGCGGGATCCCAACCATCGCCCTAACGTGGGACAATGCCAATGGTATAACTGTTTAAAAACATACCAGTAAAATTAAGATAAAAGCACTCTGTTTACATCCATGAAAAACTGCACCGTTATTCTTACAGTTTTCAACGCGTGCAGCCGACCAGCAATGAGATGGCTAACGTAATTGAAGTTCAGCATATACAAGTACAACATCTTAGAATGCATGGATGACGGCTTCGAGCGTCAGATATAATGTCAAACGTGAAGCAATCCTCGATTTCATGGGGGAAGGAATGGTCACCGCAAAACTGCGATAGCCATTTACCATTTTCACTTGAGTTTTCTCTCTACTAGCCCAACAGACTGGACCCCCCCCCCCCCCCCCCCACACACACACACAAACCAGTTATTTCTGCGCCAGATGAAAACGACAGCAGCCTATTTGCAAGGAACAACAATTATTATGACAATTTATAACATGTGTATATAAATAGCGAACAGTAGAGGTTTGTAATAATAATGAGGGGGGGGGGCAAGGGGGGTCCCCATAACAGCAAAACAGTGAATTGATTTGGTGAAAAACAGATAACAAGGAATTGAAAAGGGGTAATAACAGATAACAGTAAATGAAATATGAAAATAGATCTGTCCAGGACCAATCCAGTAGATGACTCGTAGATCTTAGTATATAACTTGTGGTATGGACCTAGAAAATTGTAATTTGTGTAAACAATACGTTCCGGCCGTTGAGGCAGTTCTGCCTTGGTTGATTTTTTCCGTAACTTGTACAATAAGTTATAGTATGGATGTTGAATTTTTCTGAACGAAATTACTGGTTTCTGTTTTTGATATAGGGATATTTTTAATCCACGGCATTTGAGGGATCAATTTTTAATGATTTAGGTTTTTTTATTTAATTTTTAAAAATAGTGCAGCCAGTGACACTTTATTATCAATTTGATTTTTTGATTTTTTTTCTTCTGAAAAGCAATATATGTCATATATATACTTTACAAGTAATAAAAAAAAACATTGATGCACAATATATTTTTTTTATTTAATGACCTTATGATAAAACTTACTTATAAAATACAAAAATACCCAGATCAGTGGAGACAGGACATGTAACTGAAACACGCATACCAGTTATGATTATTCTGATAATAGAAATTGGCTGAAGTGAAAATTCTGATAGTATAATAGAAATTGGACATAGTGAAAATTTGGATGACACCAAGTGAAACACCAATCATGTATCTTATGTGAAATTATAGAATATGAAAAATTTGGGTACAGCATTGGAGAAGCTGTGTGATTTTAAAAAGGGTATTTACCGAAAAATTAAACTGAAGACACATCTGTGTTTGCATCAATGGTTTCTGAGCTTCAATTTTCGCCATGTGAAGCAGTTAAAAAGCTTTTAAATATATGGTGGTCAGGGTTCTCTTTCATGTTAATGAAAAGAGAGGGAGTAGCACTTATAATTTAAATACTAAAAGAAAAAGATGTTGTATAATTCCCAAAGCCATAATTCAAACCCACACCACTTAGTAATGTAAAACAATTCAAAGGAGAAAACTAACTGCCTAATTTATCCACAAAATAGTGAACGAGAAACTTAGTAACACAGTTACAAACTACATGTACAACCACTGAATCCAGGCTCCTGACGTGGAAATAGGCAAATACAGAATGTGACTGCATCAACTTTAGCATGCTAGTTGGTGTCTAATCCTCCCCTAATCAGGGACAGTGGTGTAATAGTACAACATAAAGATTATTATGTGGTCATTGAATAAAAAAATCTATAGGGTGTACCAATGCTTTTTTTATAACAAAATCCATACTATGAGTTATTGTACAAGTAATAAGTGAATTATAATTTGTACAAAATGCTACATGTTCACAGACAATGGAATTTATTACAAAGGATAATAATAATATATACTGGAATGGTCCTGGGTCCAATTGATTTTATATGTTTATGTGATGTATGTTACTGAAATTCTTCTGCAAATACAGGGCCACCCTATAATACCAGTAGAAAGACCCCAATAGATATACATTGTAAGAAGATGTGGTAAGCGTGTCAATGAGACTATTATCCATTCAAATCACAATTTTCAATAATCTTCAATTTCTACGGAAGATTGGCTGTCAAAATGCTAACATTCCAATTTTCAATAACTGTTACAGTTAACAGCAAATAGATTCTCACAATAACAGATAACAAAATAGATAATAGTCATATAACAGCTAACAAAGAATAAGACAATAACAGCTAACAGTAAATATATTTTCAGAATAACAGATAACAAAGAATTAAAATGCCCCATAACAGCATAACAGTTAAACCCCTTGCCCCCCCCCCCTCCCCCCCCTCAATAATGATGATAATAGTAATAATAATCGGTGCAAAAGAGAGATCGAATATTTTAAAAAATGTTGAAATTCAATACTGGTCCGAGCCATTTGTGACGATTCATCTCTGATATAAGTTTGATTCACAATTGACAAAGAATTTTACATGAGAGGTGGCTGGACAGAAACACGGACACGTTCGGACGCCCATGAAAAAGTTTTATTTCTACCGCAACGCATGTCGCGTAGGGTGATACATTTAAGAATTATAAAGAAGAACAGTGCTGACTGCCAGGTTGTCAAAATATATTACGGATTACAAATGTGTCGAGGTTTGTGATTGGATAACAACACAGAGATGTCAGTATATATTCAGGAAACTGCTGGGGTATATACGACGTTTTATCCCCAATTGGAACCTCAAAAACGTCATCATAACACGGTTACTATGTGACGTAGTCAAAAGCTATCAGACTGTCAGAGGCTCAAAGAGGAAAAATAATGACGTCCTTCGGCTCAGGGGATATAAACTCTAAGCCGGGAATGTCACAGTATATACCCTGTCTGAGACCTGAATAACATATAATATATGAGAGCGATATTTTTGACACGATTATTAATAAGAACTTTTTTTTTTACATGTACATGTATGTACTAATTTCCGAAGTTAACAAAAATGAATTCCGATCGTCATCCCGTTCACAAAAAAATATAAGTTATATCATACCGCCTATATATGATTATCACACATTCATGTCCCATGGCGAACAAGGCGGGTGCAAATAGCAGAAAGAAGTGTGTTTTTTTTTTTATTAATTAACTAGTGTGTGTTTACGCCATGTATCTAAAATTTGGGCGAATGAAAAAAAATAATGTATTGGCGAAAATGAAAAGATGTTCATCGAATGTTTTAGAAAGACTACATAAAAAAGGTGATGTGGTATAATTACCAATGAGACAACTATCCACAAAAGACCAAAATGACACAAATATTAACAACTATAGGTCACCGTACGGCCTTCAACAATGAGCAAAGCCCATACCGCATAGTCGGCTATAAAATGCCCCGATAAGACAATGTAAAACACTATGCCGGGTAATTCAGATTTAAATGAATATAGTATAAAATTTTAGGAACTACATATGCATGCAGAAGATCCCTCCCCATTCCCCTTGTGACACCACTGCATAAAACAACATAGGTTTGCATACATTTCATTTAGCAAAAAGCAATACAGAAGTAAAACGTAAATTATGTGTGTCTATATAAGACACGTTTAAATACCCCAGCCATAGTTGATTTAGTCCAATTATTAGTTATAATGTATATGAATGTATATTTGAAAAAAATATCCTATATATATATATAAAAGAAGATGTGGTATGAATGCCAACGAGACAACTCTCCACTAGAGACCAAAATGACACAGAAATTAATAATTATAGGTTACCCTACGGGCTTCAACAATAAGATAGGCCAATACCGCATAGTCAGCTATACAAGGCCACGAAATGACAATGTAAAACCATTCAAAAGAGAAAACTAACGGCCCTATTTATATAAAACATTGAACAAAAAAAAAATACTAGTATGTAACACATAAACAAACGACAACCACTGAATTACAGGCTCCTGACTTGGGACAGGCACATTCTTATATTATCCCATTATGTGTCGCGGGATCCCAACCCCATGCACTTAACATGGGACAATAGTATAACAGTACAACATAAGAACGAACTATTAAAATCGTTTGAAAATGGCTTAACTCATCAGATGACAAAACTACAAGTGGACGTGGCCGGGTACTTGTTCATCCCCAACAAAAAGACACTATAGGAACATATCTCAAAGTACTCGCAGTTAACTGACAGCTAGTTCAAAGCCACCAACAACTAATAAAACAAATCATGTATCTAAGACTAAATATGGACTTGCACATCACTATTATGCGTATAAACATCCCAGTTGCGGAACTAGAAATTTTCAAAAGTGGGTCTCAGTACTGCCGAAAAGGGGGCCTGTGCCAGTCATGTTTCAGTGCTTCTCTTTATAATCAATAACACAAAAAAAGGGGGAGGCCCACCTGCTACCGCATTCCTTTGATACGCCTCTGCATCCTACAAGATATCAAGGTCTTTGCTTAAAAAAATGTAGGAGTAGCTCTATAGATGCTGGTTATATACATAATTGTTAAGGTTCAACTTCCTGGCATTTAAGAATATTTGACAAAAATCAAGATGCATATATAGGAATACATAGTTAAAAAAATGTCGGAAGAGGAAGCAGGACAAACGATGATCTCTCTCTGCATTTTATAATAAAATGTATCCAACTACCTTGAATTTTGAGGATATTTGACTTAAATGTTTCAGTTGCAACTCAAAAACTGTACGAGGTGATAGCCAGACAAACCAATCTATAGCTTGACGAACAGACGAACGGGTAGACGAACGAACCTGTAGGCGATAAATTAATATACCCTTCGATGAAAGTGAGGTCATAAAATAAGCTTGAAATTGCAGTTGATACTTATAAAAAATCAAAACCTCATAGTGCTCAGTTTGCTTAAACATTTCTCTTCAGCTTTATAGCCATGAATTCTAAGATTTCTAAGATCGTAATACATTTGAGTTTCTGAATTGAAAGTTATTTTTCAGGGATGCAATGGTTGCTTTCTATCAAATTTTGTTTTTTGTTTTGTTCTTGTTTTTACATACTCTAGGCTATTGTTTCACATTTTGTCACATCGGGACATTTTATAAATTGTTACGTATATACATTTCGCATGTGTTGGTTTATTGTCGAAGGTCGTACGTCGAGTTTTTCGATTGAATCGATGGGTGCATGGATAGTTACAATACATGTGTCGGATCGGCAATTATAGAACATTTTCTGTTATATCCGTATTTTGCGTGGAATTCTCGCCGCGTTGAAGACCCAATTGCCTTCGTCTATCGTCTGCTTGTTTTCGAGTCGTTGTCTCTTTTACTTATTCTCAATAGCTGCAAATGTTAAATAACACCAAGATTAAAAGCACCAACAGCTAGTGTATAGTTCGGTTGGTATAGGCGGATCCAGTGGGAAGGGGGGCGTGTCCCCCTCTCGTGGGATTTTTTTTAGTGATTATATACTATATAGGGAATCACTGACTTGAAAGACCCCCACGCACCTCAGGTCAGTCAGCACCCTGTCATTTATTTGTTAAAAGAAAAAAAATATATTGCCATTCACTCTAAAAACGAAGCTAAATACTTAAACCCTCTTTTAAGAAAAGTTATATTGTTTCATTTTTACAATTTATTTTTAATAGCTTAAGATTAAAAGCGCCGACAGCAAGTGTTTAGCTCGGTTGGTATAGGCGGATCCAGTTGGGGGGGGGGGGGGGGGGGGTCCCCCTTTCGTGGGATTTTTTTATTGATTATATACTATATAAGGATTCACTGACTTGAGAGACCTCCCACTTTAGGTCAGGCAGCACCATGTCCTGTATTTGTTAAAAAATATATAAAAATATATATAGATATATATTGACATTCACTCTAAAAACGAAGCTGAATACGTAAATCCTCTTTTAAGAAAAGTAATATTGTTTCATTTTTACAATTTATTCTCAAAAGCTGCAAATGTTAAATAACACCAAGATTAAAATCGCCAACAGCTAGTGTATAGCTCGGTTGGTATAGGCGGATCCATTTTTTTTTGGGGGGGGGGGCGGGCCCGGGTCCGGGTCCCCCGTTTGTGGGATTTTTTTTATTGATTATATACCATAAAGGGAATAACTGACTGGAGATAGCCCTCACTTTAGTTCAGGCAGCACCCTGTCATGTATTTGTTTAAAAAAAATATATATATTGCCATTCACTCTAAAAAAAAGAAGCTGAATACGTAAATCCTCTTTTAAGAAAAGTAACATTGTTTCATTTTTACAATTTATTTTCAATACTGCAACCAAGATTAAAAGCGCCAACAGCTAGTGTATAGCTCGGTTGGTATATTTAATAGAAAGATATTTGTAAATATGGTAAATAAACTCATCATAAATACCAGGATTGAAATTTTACATTCACGACAGACGGGTATTTCGTCTACAAAAGACTCATCATTGACGCTCGACTAAAAAATGTTAATAAGGCCAAATGAAACTGACCATTTAACTTAAAAAATGGCGAAGTGCAAGCATTTTTTTAGTTTTTAAACGCTATCCTCTTGACCACATAATGTGTTTTCATCAAAATTGGAAATGATAATATTTTATAAAGAAAAATCTTTACCTACTTCGCATTATATATACTAGTATACTAACATATTGTGTTGTAAAATGATGCCCTTTATGGGTTCTTGATTAGATTAATAAAAAATTCTATACTATTAACAAATTCAAAATATACTGCTTTACAAAAAAGGTAAAACAACAGATACATTCAAGTCAAATCTATCTTAATTTCTGTCAAGTTTTTCCATTTTCAAGTAAAGAAAATCACGCATTATGGTTCCATTTATTTCCTGTAATAATTAGATCACTTGCATACTTGTAACACACACACAGACAATATGTATTGTTTATTTGTTGAAATATATTAAAATATGCGCTGCTGAACTTATATTAGTCAGTATAGTATATAGACGTGTATACCAAAGACAAATTTATACATTGTTTAATTTCCTGTAGTGTTTGATAATGACCCAGTGACCTACAACTTTTATAATAAATAAACCACATAGACAACGCTTCTGAATCAGTATAAAAAGTATGAATTATTTGTTAAACTAGTGTAAAATGTGGTGTGAAATAATTGGTAAAGGCAACGATATCCGGCTAATTAAATTGACCCGATGAGCTGACATGATGTTGAATTTATTTTGGAAATAAATATTACAGTTAATTTAACCTTACAATTTTTCATTATGTTTGTTTAGTCTATGTATTTGCCATAATCAAAATTGTTTTTTGTTTGTTTTGCAAATTAAGAATCATTATGTTGAATATTTTAATGAGAGAACCTTAAATAATCCATTATTTTCATTTTTGTTCTTAACTGAAAAAAATGGTAATACTAAATCCATTATAGCACAACCAAGTAAAAAAGTGTCCTTTAGTTTATACTTAAATCATAGATAAGATCATAGAACATTTCTAATCCGACAAAATGAAGATTAATAAAAAAAATCGTTTATTTGAAAAAAGGGGGGGCTTTGATAACTGTTACCCTAGCTTGCCCTACAACATAATACCCCCCCCCCCCCCCCCAAAGAATATAGATTTCGTATTCATATACATGTAAGTCTGAAAATCAAACCCAATAGAGTTAGAATTAGATTTTTAGGCTGACAAATATTTTCTGTCAATTTACATTTGCACAAGTCTGTCTACATGTTCACCAGTTTTTCAATCATCCACTAGTCTGTTTTTACTTTCACAAGTCTTTCTTATAGACCCCTAGTCTGTCCATATGATTTTCAACAGTCTGGCTATGTCCACAAGTCACTACGTTTTAACCGCGGTCTCTATGTGTCCGTCAGTCTGTCTCCGTGTTTACAAGTCGATATACATGTTTACCCGCCAGATTACGTTTCTAACAGTTTGCCTTCATGTCCTACACGTCCACCAGTCTGCTTATATATATATATATACCAGTCTGGCTACAAGTCTACAAGAATATTATTTGCATCATTGACTAAGTCTGTCTGGATATGTCGTCTGGCGGATTTGCTTGTCTCTCACATTCTGAAGATGATGATATTCCTCGTAGTGAAATCGTTAATACAATGTACCAGTACTTAAGTCTATCAGTGTCCATCTCCATGCAAGACTCGGGTCTGATGAAGGTTCTAAAACAATTAAAGATTCGTCTATACAGTCCTTCTGAAAGTCTTCTCGGTCAGATGCAAAAGAATGCCCGGTTAGCGCCTCTGGATTTGCCCGGGGCATGTGGAGGATCAGAAGATATCGACACACCAAATTCAGTTATTCGACGAAAAATTTCAACACCTATCTCATTTAACACCAACATTACACAATAATGTCAACATGGAGTCAGTAACTGAGGTAACATTAAGTTAATTTAGAAGTCAATATCTTGTATATTTCTGTATACAGTTTATAATGCATATATCACTGTCATGAATCAAGGATGTGTATAGTAATAAGGGTCTTACTATCATCGGAACTTTGTTTTTTTTGGTAACACGCCATTATTCCGACAGCCCATTAATCCGACAGCCTATTGGTCCGACAACCAATTAGTCTGACAACCCAATAGTCCGACAACACATTGCTCCGACAGCCCAATACTCCGACAACCTATAATTCCGACACTTATCAAGTCAAGTATCAGGATATCAGGGTAAAATAAAATGTGTCTGTCTGTATTATTACGTTTATATTTGTAATAACATATTTTAAGAAATAACTCCGTATATATAATACAAGGCTAAGGTAGTTCGTATACTTTCAATGTTAATTCTCAATTCGAAATCTGTATATAGAATAAAACAGAAAATAATATTTTATTTTCCAAATTAAAGGATCTATGTAAATCAACAACAAGCATTGATGGCGCGAGCTACTGATGATACCCTGCCCAAATATTTCGGTAGATAGAAAGTTTTTGAGTTGTGAATCTGAAAAAGCATTACACAGTATAACTGACTTATATAAACCTTGAAGTTAAATATCAGAAATCATGGTATTGTAGTACCTGAGAAAAATGTGACAAAAGTTTTCAACTTGGCTGTCATGTAATGAGTAATGAGTTTGAAAAAGCATCACACGATATAACTGACTTCAATAAACCTTTCAGAAATCCTTGTAATGTAGTTCATGAAAAAGATGCAACGAAAATAGTTATGGGACGGGCGGCGAACTGACGGATGGACGGTTGGACGGACGGACATACAGAGATAAAACAGTATACCCCCACTTTTTCGAAGCGGCGGCCAGTCTAATGATTGTGTCAACATTAAGACATTACAATACTAATATGATATAATTATATTTATAGCACTATAAGCCTCAGTCACAATCGGAGCTAAGACAAAATATAAAAAAAATACGTATTAATATCAATTAACAGTCAGTACCCAGACATGTACTACATTATTCAAAAGAACTAACGATATGATCCTCATTTTTTCTCCATAATAGTAAAGTTTTCTTGTGTTCACTTCGAAATTAATCATAATTGTCTAACGTTTTAAAGTTCTGATATGTGCTAGAAATATGGCGAAAGAATTCCTCCCTCAAATTATAATGAAGTGAGCATTCGATTGAAAAATGACGCTCATCCTAAACTTTATCAGCTGTACAATACGATTTTTTGAGTATTTAGCATTTTCAATTCTTCATGTAATGGAAGAGCACCGATTCTGAATTATCATATAAATTACCTTTCTTAAAATCAATGATATCTAAATATGTTTCTTCTTGAAACCAATTTTTAAATGAAAAATAAGTTTCCCACAAAACACATATTACTAAGTTTTTACAATTAAACAATTTGACAAAGACACAAGGACAAGAATGTCACACATTGTCTTATTCTACTAGTTTGTTATTGTCTTTTATGCTGCACTCGTTCTACTTGAGCAGTCAAAATGCGTTGACTGTATATTTCTATGACATATACAGTCACTGACCCGATATCACTTTTCCTTATGCATATTTAGATAGAAATTGCCGAAATATTCATGTCCGTCATATTTGTTTTTCGTAATAAGTTTTGTTGTAAATCATCATGCAGTCCTGCATCTCCACCAATCATTAAAAAAGAGGCATATCTTTCTAGAATTTAAAATAATCTTAGGATACAAAATCGGTCTCCCAACAAAATATTGAGTGTCATCTCTCGGATTATGTCTGAACGATCGCTATTAGAAGTGCTACATGTACTGTCTCCGTATTTCGTGGATTCTCATTCCCGAACATGATACCGTATTCATGATTGATCATGATTGGAATCTTTTCTGAGCACATATTTCGTCCTATTTGTCTTCTTATTTTTTAGGTTCTGGGTACGTATTTGTCTCCGTTTGTTTTTCTAATTTTGACTGACGCTATTTTATCCCATTATTTCTGCAACAAAATAAATTTAAATAAAACTCATATGAGTGATACAAGGAGAGAAAGTGTTGCGACCAAAGAGGGCGGGTAGTGTTTTCCAACTCCGATGTATTATTTATTTATGTAGTTCATAGTGGGGGAACCTCACTCCCCTGATACGCGAAAAGGGGGATTCGAAGATCTAGTGAAAAGAAGGTAGATCAAGACACACATGCAAGAAATAGCGAGCTAGAACAGCACAGACTGATAGTAGACACACAAACAACGAAATATAAAGATAAATAAAGTAACTAGACACGCAAAACGAAAGAGGGGCGAGGTTAAGGACTGAGCAGTTGCTATAATCATGTGTATCAACTCCAATATACTGACACAAAATTAATGTCCGCATGCAAAAAATAATTGGAATCTAAACGGACAACCACAAATATCAGAGAGCGGAGTTGGTTTTTTTTTTTTTTAGAGAAAATTTATCCATACACTAAGAAAAACGCATATTGTCGGAATAATGGGCTGTCGGAGTAATGGGTTGTCGTAATAATGGGCTGTCAGAATAGTACATGTTGTCGGAGTATTGGGCTGTCCGAATAATGGTTGTCAGACTAATGGGATGTCACCATTTTTTTTACCCTCCCCCTTTTTTCCAATATCCGTTATTTTTTCGTTTTCTATTTTAAAATTCACTCTCTTTAGTCAGTAATATATATATCCGTGACCGCTGTGGATAGTAAACTTGGAATTGATAGTAAATAGCAAAACCAAGTAATTTGTAGTGTATTTATGTTCTAATGACACGTACAGACAGACGCGAAAAAAATAAATAATACGAAAGTGAGAAAACGAAAATATAACAGATTTTGGAAAAAAAGGGTAGGGTAAAAAAAATGTCCTGTACCCAAGTACCTATGCTTACTATTAAAGCAATAATTTGAGAAATATATATTAAGGGTTATACTAATATGTGAATATTATGAGTCCAGGTAACTCGATCAACTTGATTTGTACGTATGAAAAATTATATTTATTATCTGGTCATGTCCCGCGTTTTTTTTTTTGTAATGTTGTTATAATAACAGTGTAAGTTAAGACCAAAAAGTAGACCAGGAAAATACTTTATTATCTTTACTAGTTAATTTCTGGAGATCATGTGTCTGTCATTTATTCTGTTATTCACATCTTTTAAACAATTATATTATATACGCATCATATCAATCTATCAATTAGGATACATTATTTTATTTGGCTTAATAACATATTATTGGTATTTAGTGCGACCGTGCACCTTTCGGTTGTCTCGAGTGTTTTCTATTATAGCAATGTTTAAGTCGTCATGTTGCGGGATTTTCAAATCCCAAAAGAAGAACACACTTCAAATTCAACATGATTTTCGATTTGGTAACCGCATTACTTTAATATAGATCATTATATATTACATAACCTTACACAATCAATTTACTTTTTATGATTAATCTGATATGCATGCCCAATATATTTTATTCCCAAAACCTTATTTAAAAAGGAGGGGACATGGTCAAAGTGTCGTGCAAACCAAATTATTGTTTATTGTCACGGAATAATAACAAACTGTGCTATAGTTTTTAAGATTATTGGATAATTGACTTGTTCTATAGGTACATGTACCTTACTTACCCAGGTGACATATATCAGTTGTACCCTTGATATTGGTATAAATTCAAATCACAGGCACTTGTTTCTATCCATTTGAAGACCCACTATTAACGTATATATTTACCAGAAATAATGGTTTTAAGCGGAGAGGTGAAAAAATTACTTGGGTACCTTCTCGAAAATATAAGTTGATAGTGGGTCTTCCAATGGATAGAAACAAGTGCCTGTGATTCAAATGCTTAATGATATATTAAAAGAAGATGTGGTATGATTGCCAATGAGACAGCTGTCCACAAGAGACCAAAATGACACAGACATTAACAACTATAGGTCACTGTACAGCCTTCAACAATGAGCATAGCCCATACCACAAAGGCCCCGATATGACAATGTAAAACAATTCAAACGAGAAAACTAAGATACATGTATATGTTCATTGTACATGTTGTATATGAAGATTAATTAGATTAGAGTAAACAATGTGGTATGTTTCCAAAATAAATGCTATCCGCTAAAGACCAACTGATGTTGATCCAATTACTATAGCCAAACAAATGATACATACATGTAGGTTACCATACTTCCTTCATTTATATTATGATTATTGAGTATTTTTTTGGAAACATTTCAAACCTTTACATGCTGTTTATATATGTTACAGTAAATAGGTGAAATTAGGAATTACATGTAATTACTAAAATTTAGGAATTACAGGTAATTCCCGATGCACTTCATGCACTTAGTTAATACAAGTAATTCCTTAAACGGCCCAGTTATTACCAGTAATTACTAAATTTAAAATGAATATTTACACCTATTTACTGACTGCTAACACAACCATAACTTTTGATCACCTGACCATAATACAACATTGTTTTAGCTGTGTAATACTAACTAGAAGATCAGTTAGTACACTTAAAATTTTGAATGGTTGATATGTATAAAAAATATCTTGAATAAATATGGACTTTCAAATATTTGGTTAAATCAGAGTAACTTTAGTTTTAATCCAAAATGGTTTAAGTTGAGCATTATAATACAGATAATTTTTGACCAACTTCAGCAGACATGGAAATCAGAAATGGAAAATTCTCCCAAAGCATTATGTCTTAACTTTTTAAAGAACTCTTATTTAGACTTATTACCTTATAAAGATAAGATAACGTTATGTAGGTTAAGAACTGGAATGAACTGTTATGTGCATTAGCTTCGAGATATATAAAAAAAATGTCTTTTTTTTGTTGTTAAATCATTTATAAAAATGATATTGTAAAATTATAATTCACTGTTAGCAGCCATTCTGGTTTTATTTTGTTAAATTAGCTGAGAAACAAGGTTGATGAGTTGTGCACTTGCAAGTGAATATTTGGACCTCATTGAATACGTATTCATGTGACCTTCAAATCAACCCCTAGCTGGAGATGGGTTATCGATGTATTAAGCTATTAAAATTGTAAGGGTTTTTGCAGAACAAATACATGTAGTCTCGGTTACTTTTGCTGTTAATCGCAGGCTCAACAAAAATGAGGAAAAAATATTAAAATTTTCCTCTAGATACTATCTGTTGACTAGTACTGTAAGAAGCTTCAGTCAAAATTGGGTAAAAATCCAGGATGGTTTATAAAATCTAATGTTTTAAAAACTTTAACTACAGAGTGTATGTAATGTTAACTGGGACAAAACTAGTCCATTTATAAGTAATATACGAAAAAAAGGATTTTTTTTTCAAACTTTACTTTTGGATATTATTTTATGATCATAAACATTTAGCTTCTGTCCAAGTTCATGAAGTTTGGTAGAAATCCAGGATATTTGGAGAAAGTTTTTTTTAAAGTTTTGAGCCACAGTGCATGATGGAGATTTTAGTTTGATTTTGGATAGATATCATTGTCTTGCATACATATATTTACGGAGTTTCAAAACCTATAAAACAACCATTTTCCAGTTTCAATTCACAAACACTAAAGAGTATGCAGTTTTGAAGTGCATTATATTCCTACATCCTTAAGTTAGCGCCGTTAAAATCCCTACCCCTTTACTTTCTTATTTGATATCTTGAATTATGTTTTTAATTTTAAAACAAAAACATCAAGTTAGTAAATAGCTGTAAAAATGACAAAAAAAAATCAGTGATTACCAGTAATCACTGAAACAACTAGTAAATACATGTAATTACTAAATTGGCTAGTAATTACAGGTATTTACTGAAGTGTTTAGTAATTACATGTAATTCCTAATTTCACCTATTTACTGTAACATATACATGTTACTACAGTTCAGCGACTCAAGTTTAAAAGGCATTTATATAAAAGAATTTAAACTTAATATCATTTTGTATGAACATCATGTTGAATATTTACATTTTCTCAAAAAGTTTTTATTTTACTTAGCTAATAAAAAAGATGATGGATTCCCAAACAGAAATCTTGATGACAGTGAAAAAATTGAAGAATTGCACCAATTGTTACAGAGAATCGATTTCAAGCAGAAACAGATGCTCAAAGATAAGGGAATACAACAGCCATCCATGTTCCTTCACATATAAAGGTATATATCATTGTATATTGTATATATATATTTTGTCTACATTTTCTGAATTTATGATTTTAAAAATCTTTCAAAAGATATAAATGTACATTGTAAGTCATGTAATTCAAATAGAGACGTGCCATTGTCTTTGATAAAAGATAGAGTTACATGTACATATATGCCTTTTTAGTATTATCAGCTTATATACTTACTTAGCCTTGTTAAAATCTATAAATATACCTTATGTATATTACATGTATGTTGAAATGTCTGTCAGAATATATACATATATGCATGTGATCATAATGTTTCAAATAGCCAAACATTGTAAAAATATATATATATATCGTCGCTGTTATGCAAAAACCTCGTATCTCAATTTTTTGTGGAAATCTTTTTATTGATTATTTAGAATTAAATATGTATGTTCCACTGTATGCGAAAATATCTGATCTTCTAACCAATCATTAACCTGAATTCTGACATGTGACGAAAAAGTGTAGTCGGATTGGTGAGACATTTTGTTGTTCGAAAATATCGTATCTCAAAAGAAAAACACACGGCACGGCAGCTGGCATCATAACAGCTACAGTTTACTGAATCAATTTTAGGTTCTCAAAGCTAATAAAGCTTAGAAATAATATGAAAAGCTTTTAAAATACAATATAGGTGCAGACATTTTTGCTCGTCTTGGTAATTTATTGGTTAGAAGATCAGATATTTTCGCATACAGTGGAACATACACATTTAATTCTAAATAATCGATAAAAAGATTTCAGTTTTTACTGCCTGGTGTAAAATAATCAAAACCTTAGATACGAGGTTTTTGTATAACAGCGACGATATACAACTAGTCTAAACATCAACCCAACAATGTTAGATCTGTAAATTTGCTTTCGCAAATTTTTGGTTCTTCCCTCGCCGGGATTCGAACCCATGCTTCTGTGATATCGTGACACCCAATCGCCTGCACTGCAGCCGTCCCGCTAGACCACACGACCACCTGGGCTATATACATGTATATTACGGATTACAAATGTGTCGAGGTTTGTGATTGGATAACAACACAGAGATGTCAGTATATATTCAGGAAACTGCCGGGGTATATACGACGTTTTTATCCCCAATTGGAACCTCAAAAACGTCATCATAACACCGGTTACTATGTGACGTAGTCAAAAGCTATCAGACTGTCAGAGGCTCACAGAGGGAAATAATGACGTGCTTCAGTCAATAATACATTTTTGATACAAAATCATGCAATTAACACTTTTAATACTTAAATTTAATGTTAAAAGTGTTATTATAAATTATTACATACACGATAAAATTATGTTCACAGCAAATTAGAAAAATCCTTCACGTATGCCGAACATATAAGGTTGGGTTTTTCAACTTATATATGTGTTGTCAACAAATACCTGCACTGGAAAATAACATCAAGTCAGGGGTAATCTGTAATATATGTGTAATTCAGGTCTCAGAAAGTGTATATACTGTGACATTCCCAGCTTAGGGATGTGATGCTTATAGGCATAAACAATCTAGTCTGGACATGTAAAACAGCAGCTGGTTCTATTTTGAAGTAAGCTATTTGATGATTACATTAATTTGACATGACCAGACCAAGTCTTGGGATAAATTAATAGTACTCATTGTCATGATTGTACTAGCTTTTTATTGTTTTATATATTTTATGGAAAATACTGTTAGTTGAGGCCTGCAAAAATTAATTGATAAGGAGATGAAGTGTTGTTGCCAATGAGAGTAGAGACATCTAACAAATAGCATGAATAGAATCATGGATGATTGAATTCATACTCATTTTTATTAGAGTGTTACAAAATAATTGCAGGAAAAAAAAAAACAACAACAAAAATCAAAATAATTGTGTATTTAGTAGCATTAGCCAAATCAAACAATAACTGACTTAAATCTTGTTTGAAATTTTCACATTTCTATTGATTAAATATTATTTTATAGATCAAATAATAAATAGATAAAAGGGCAGTAATCCAGTCTCAGATTTTTGTTTTGGTTATATTGTATACAGCTGATTGTATTTTAATACTATTTACAAATACTTCTTATATGTCAAAAGAAAAAAAAATTGCTGTACCTGATATTGTGATTTATATTGAAATTGATAAAGACAACAAACTCAATAATGAGCTATTCCAATATCAATCTCCCTAGGGAAAAAATGGGGTGCTACCTAATTTTAGACCTCCATAGTGCCCATAGACACATCAAACACTTGCCAAAATATAAGCCTGAACCCCTGAGGGGATCACACATCAAATTATAAAAGTTGTATATATTCTACACCGTGAATAAGACCAAACAATGATAGAAGGAGTTAGTTTTAAAATATAATTGAAAAACTAAACTGATACAAATCAATAATTTTTTTGATGTTGATAAATAAATCACAATGTGTAATAGTTGTAATAAATTGTTATGCCAGCCTACAATAGTAGAAGGGGTTTATGTTTAATGATCCATGCTTTTGTTTGTTTATTCTTTCATCTGTTCTGCTTTAGGTTCAAGTTTTGGTAAAAGTTTTTGGTCAGGATAGTTGTTAATGATGTTAATGACCAATCAACTTAAAAATAAATATACATGTGCCTTATGTTATGATCTTTCTAAGGATAAATTAATGGTTTGACCCCAATTTCATGGTCCATTGAAAATAGAAAATTTATCACAACTTCTAGCTAATCTTTTTATAGAGTTATTCCACGAGATATTTTTGGGTCACTCATTAGAATATCTTTTAAATATATGATTTTGATTACAACTGCATTAAGATAGAATAATTGCATGCAGAAAATTATTGCTTTTGTCACATATATATCACTTGTCAATTTAATAAAATTAAACATTTTTTTTATTACTTTATTACAGAAGCTACAAAATAGAGCTAAGGCCCTTCAAACCAAGAAACTGCCAGTGTCAGAAAAGGACAAACTTAGAAAGGCCATGCAAATTGATTTAATGTCAAGTTGGGACAGTGATTCTGTAGATAAACTCGCCTGATCACAACTGGGATTTGACTGTCACAAGATTTTAAATCTTACATGGATAATTTAAAGTCATTTACTAGACTGTAAATACCAGAGACAGCTGAATGCACAAGGCAAAGAGCTGAGGTCCAAGTAAATCAGAGAGGCCTTGTCACAAGAAATGTACAGAACTTGCATGGATTTTTACTTAAGGGCATATGACACAAAATTGAGAGATATCAATAAAAATTTCTTTAAATTTTAATAAGGACCAATTCAAAGGTACACTTTTGGAATTTGCAAGAACAAAAATACCTTCATGTTTACTTTTGAATTATAGTTGACAGTTTTCAGTTTAAGGGGGGAACCCTTAAAATAAGTGGTTTGGTTTATTGAATTTGATTATTTTTTAAAGTAAAAAAATTAATTACTGCTCTTTTATTTCAACATTTGCATTTTTTACTAAAATTATTTACAAGTGCAGCATATCGGTGACATCAGATTATGTTAATGTGTTTGGTTAAGCTACACATGTTTCTTTTTACTTAAACTTTCTGTTGCCTTTTCTAATTAATTAAATGCTGAATAATAATTTGAGTGTGGCTCATTTCAGTGTCTTGTATTTGCTGTCAAGATTTTTCCTGTAAGATTTCACATTATTTATAATCGCTTGGTCAAAGGGAGATAACTTTTTGAATCTTCACATTAGATAATCTGCGAAGAGGATTATGTAAAATGTAAATAGTTGAAAATTAATTTTATGGTTCAATAAAATCAAAATAAGTTATTGCCATTCATTATAAATAAATTTCTATCAAAAATAAGGCTCAAAGAATTTTTTTATTTTATTTATATAAATGATAACAAAGTACACACATCATGCACATGTTGACTTCATAAAATTTGTAAACAAAAAAAATTGAAAATAAAACTAAAAAATTTTAACTAATCAGGAGACAGTCAATACACCAAATATATTTATAAGCATATAAACTTATTATTTTCTTCAATTGTCCAAGTACATATTCAATATTGATAATTTTTTGCTTGACATTACATAATTTTGTTGATAAAAGTTTATTTGTGTGCTATTTTATTCAATTGTACATATTTGAAGTATTTCATTACACCTTATTATTTTTATGCTTGCATACAGCATTTGGAATGAAATTTTAATCAATGTTCGAGCAGCAGGATGTTTTTTTTGTCGAGCCTGCAACTTTTGTTGCAGAAAGCTCGACATAGGGATAGTGATCGGGCGGCGGCGTTAGCTAACTTTTTTAAAGCTTAATATTTTAGAAGGTGGAAGACCTGGATGCTTCATACTTTGTATATAGATGCCTCATGTTACGAAGTTTCCGTCAGTCACATGTCAAATGTCCTTGACCTCATTTTCATGGTTCAGTGACCACTTGAAAAAAAAGATCAGAGTTTTTGTAATGTTGAATTCTCTCTTATTATAAGTAATAGAATAATTATATTTGGTATGTGCGTACCTTGCAAGGTCCTCATGTCCGTCAGACGGTTTTCACTTGACCTGACCTCATTTCATGGATCAGTGAACAAGGTTAAGTTTTGGTGGTCAAGTCCATATCTCAGATACTATAAGCAATAGGGCTAGTATATTTGGTGTATGGAAGGACTGTAAGGTGTACATGTCCAACTGGCAGGTGTCATCTGACCTTGACCTCATTTTCATGGTTCAGTGGTTATAGTTAAGTTTTTGTGTTTTGGTCTGTTTTTCTCATACTTTATGCAATAGATCTACTATATTTGTTGTATGGAATGATTGTAAGGTGTACATGTCTAGCGAGCAGATGTCATCTGACCTGGACCTCATTTTCATGGTTGAGTGGTCAAAGTTAAGTTTTTGAGTTTTGGTCTTTTTATCTAATACTATATGCCATAGGTCAACTATATATTCCTATAGTGTATGGAAATATTTTATGATCTATATGTCAGTCGCGCAGGTTTTATTTGACCTCGACCTCATTTTCACGGTTCATTGCTCAGTGTTAAGTTCTTGTGTTTTGGTCTATTTTTTTAAAACTATAAGTAATAGGTCAACTATATTTGTTGTATGGAAGCATTGTTAGCTGTACATGTCTGCCTGGCATGGTTCATCTGACCTTGACCTCATTTTCATGGTTCATTGCTCTTTGTTTAGTTATCTTGGTTAATGTTAAGTTTATGTGACAGTTTTTAATAAAGCTTTATACTTAGGACTATCAACATAATATCAATGATAAGTAAAGAAGGCGAGACATTTCAGTGTGTGCACTCTTGTGAATTTACGAATTATGTGAATCATGTAAATAATGTTATGTTTTTTGTTTTTTGCTTTTTGAAGTTTTTAAAATTGACAAATAATGCTAGCAGGGGAGATTATTCATTAATATTTTTATGATGCCAAACTTGAAATTTAGAGGTGCCTATGTTTGCTTTTTGTTATAACCCAATTGTTATGATTCTTAAATAATCTATACAAGTAAGCATGTTAATTTGTCAATAACCATTATTTTATTAATTAGTTTGAATTTGATGAGGTTCTTTGATGTAGAACTTGACTTTTTTTAAACAAAAGTGTTTTTTTATTTGTTTTAAATGTTTTTAAAATTGTATAACAAACTTTTTGACATTTTATTTTAATTTATCACCAAAACAACTCTAATTTGTCAGTATCTGAATAAAATTAATTTGTTAGATACTTTGTTTCTTTTATTGAAGTATATACAAAGGGAGATAACTCAAAATTGTTTTTTTTTATTATTCT
The DNA here is from genome assembly GCF_963676685.1 of Mytilus edulis. Lineage (NCBI taxonomy): Eukaryota > Metazoa > Mollusca > Bivalvia > Mytilida > Mytilidae > Mytilus > Mytilus edulis. Next base: position 36,917,957 of record NC_092355.1, read on the forward strand.
GACCCGATTAGAAGTGAAAATAACTATGCCCAAGACAGGATGACAATAAGAAAATGCTAGAAATTGTTGTGTATGGTTATGCTTTGTCCAAAAGTTTTTGTTATCTCCTGTATTGTATATTGCTGCCATTGTCAAAATCCAAATCACACATAGATAGCCTTGTCCTATAGTTTATATCTGGTGTTTGTGTTTTTTGTATGTCTTAGATTCTAACTCTTCAAGTTCTTATATAAATTCAGATGCGTTGCAATTCTTTACATATAGGTAAAGGCATATTTACAAAATGGTATTGAGCTTTGCAAATGAGTGACATGTATTCGTTGGATTATTGTTTAAGTTTCATCTGAAAAATAGAGTCTTCAATGTTACTGACAAATTATACATTTGCACATTGCCATTTGAAACCACAAATATTATTCTACTGTAAATACACAGAGCAGCAATCCATGCCTTTCAAGTCTAATACTTTGTAAACATGGATCAGAAAAGTTGGAGGATCAATTTTATATGTACAGTAGCTACAAAGTTATCACCATTAAAAATTCCTGTTTTTCCTAATTTTTGTTTTTTTATTTAATTAGATATTTTCAAACCAGATATTTGGGTTAAAGTAAAAACAAATCCCCAACATCCCTTTTCCAAAAAGCAGAGGGAAAAATTCTGCCTTTTCTTTATTATTCATTTGCACTATTGTTTTGTAAGTAGTTATACAGGATTATATTGACTTTAAATTGCATTAAATTTGATGGAAGTTCTAATTTAAATAAGTCATAAACAAGAAATTTATTTGAATTTACATGTAATTAAATTACATAATTAATTAAATTTAATTTATATTTAAAATTCTTTAAATTTGAAATTTATTGAAATTTAATTTATATTAAAAGATCTTTAAATCTCAAATTTATTCAAATTTAAATTATATCAAAACTTCTTTAAATTTGAAATTTATTGAAATTTAATTTATATTAAAAATTCTTTAAATCTCAAATTTATTCAAATTTAATTTACATAAACATTTCTTTAAATTAGAAATTTATTCAAATTTAGTGTATACTTAAATTCTTTAAATTTGAAATTTATTTTGATTTAAAAATACCTTTAAACTAGGTTGAAATTTGGGAATTTATTTGCAATATTAAATTTAGTTTAAATCTATATTAAATTAGAAATTTTCCAGCAAAGTAAATGCATAATATTTTTTGTAATTTGAAATTTAATATGCATAACATATGCATTTAATTTTATATTAAATGCATCATTTCATGCAGTGCTACATGAACTGTAGTTTGAAGATAATGTGCACACGTCATGGTATAGAAGTTACTTTAAAATAATAGTTCCAAAGTGTGGAGTTGAATTGGTTTCTAACAATATGTGTGTTGTAACATGAACACGTATCGGGGCTTTTTTTTTAATCCAGAGAACTTTCTGCTAGTAAGAACAAGTAAACGTTGATGAAAGTGTCTGTCCCAATTCAGGAAACTCGTCAGTGGTTGTCTTGCGTCATGTTCAATTTTTGTTTCTAGGGGTGGTTGTCATTATTAGAGACTCTGTTGTTAATGGCAGGTCTTTGATGTTTTTGTGTGAAGTTTGCTATGACGGTTTTGATAAGCAATAAGTATTAGTGAGCATCTGTGTTTGTTAAAGACTGTATGTTAACATCTAGCTATCTAAAGGTTATTTGTGGTGTTGCTCTTCTGTCTTCTTGAAGTATACCACACATCTACATGTATATGTAGATAAAAAAAAACATGTATTGTATTTCATAGACGATCGTTTAACTTTTAACCTATGTTATATTATAAAAGTACTCATTTCTGTTGTGTTTTTCTTTTTTTTAACAAACTCATTGAGCATGTTAAGTGTCTATGTCATGTTTTATATTTTTCAATGGATACATTATCATGATTATGAAGTTACAATGTTGTCAAATGTATAACACCGGTTCTCTTCCTTGTAACATACGGATATCCGAGAAAAATTTTCGTCTTATATATGTCAGAGCCAAACAGATAAACGTGATAAATGAAAGGTAACCATTTTGTTCAATTTAATAACGTCTTCAGATGTGATAACCTAACTAGCTTTTTTCACACAAATAAAACTTACGATTACCATGCATCGGCAGTTACTACAATTTTGTTTCGTAAAGATTTTCGGCGAAATTTTTCGAAATCATATTTTACTCTCAAATAAGTCTTATATACCGAGGGCACCACCAGCCCAGCAGTCAGCACCCCTGTGTTGACTTGAGTTATCATTGATATGTTCATAATTATAAGTTAACTTTTAACAATTTTCGGTCCTCAATGCTCTTCAACTTCGTGCTTTATTTGGCCTTTTAAATATATTTTTTATCGAGCAACACTGATGAGTCTTTTGTAGACGAAACGCGCGTCTGGCGTAAACATAAAATTTAAATCCTGGTATCTATGATGAGTTTATTTACAATTGTCTTGGTTTAGATTTAAACATATCCTACTTTTATCGAAACGTTGTGACCTCAAACTGCAACAAAGCTTTGAACTGGCAATACAAAAATCCTTTTGGGCGAGCTTTACAACAAGTTTTTTCATTTCTAACTTGTTTGATATCAAGGTAAATAGTAAATTATTAACTAACTTATAATGTATCATAAAATTGAGAATGGAAATGAGGAATGTGTAAACAACCCGAATAAAGAGTAGAACATATTCGAAGGCCATCAATGAATCGTCAACACATCAAAACAATTGGACTTGGAGAGCTATCTCAAAATTAACTTGTCACTTTTTTTCGGCAATTACTCGTAGGAAGATTGATTTTGTAATAGTTTTACTCCATGCATAACAGTAAGTGATTCATGTGTCTCTATCATAGTTAAAATATCCACCACAGCATAGCATTCTTCAATTTCTAATATGTTGATCAGTTGATTGATAAAATTGCGATTAAGGAAAGTACATACCTTTTGAAGCGATGACAATCAGGCTATCCCGACTATGTGTTTTCTTTGTTTTTGTCAGTTTCGTACACTTTTCTTATTTTAGATGTCAGCATCCAGAAGTTGATGATAGCCTTAGTTTTTTGCTCAGTACAGCATTTTGGGCAATTCTGTAATCATTTTATTAAGTTATAAAAATCAAAACATTGAGAGCTAGAATGACATAAGGTGTTGTCAGAACAGCAACATACAACGGAAATTTAAAGTTCAATGTGCAATAAAGGAAACAGGAAGTTATCATGCTAATGTTATTGGGAATTTATATCAATTGTTGAATATAGTGGTTCTTCTTCTACGAAAGAGTAATGACTAACCCAAAAAGTCATATGAACTGCATGTGTTATGTTATCGTCTTTGGAATAGTATTGATAATCAGTGAAATTTGTACTGGACTTAAAAAAGGTCCAAACGTTTGTGAGTAAGTTTGGCATTATCTTTATAACTTCATTTTCAAAGACTGTGATTATACATGTTGAAATTATATCATATGACTGTATTTTCGTTTGTTATCCAATTATATTGGAGAATTACCTGTCGTGGTTAATAAAATTGAACTGATTTTGTCTAATACATTTTGAAAGTACCACTAGTAAAGCTAATAAACACATACATCTGAATCTGAAGAGAAAACATTTAAGGGTTAACTTACCTTACCTTCCTATTTGTCTTTGCAGGGAGTATGTTGAAGACCGACTAACATATTTCTGCTGTTTTAATTACTACCTGATCGACGGCCATTGCCATGGTAAATGTAACAGTTCTAACTAAAACTAAAACAAAACAGTATCAGCAATATCGTTTAAAGATATACAAGAATAGATTCCCAAAGATAGATGCATAGTCAATTAGACAAATAGAATTATAGTGATTGAATACTTTTTATGTTAAATTTTAATTTCAATGTTTATTCTTCTCACAAATCAGCGCGATTTTCTTCCTTTTCCGAACTTTGGTTGATATTTTTTTTTAACGTCATATAGGTTAACTTTATCCTTAACTATGGACATTGACCGTTATTTCTATTTTGATAGTATATTATTTCCTGGTATTTTTTATTGAATAAAGGAAACATTTATGGAAAAGTTCTGTCACGGCATGCTCTATAAAGACACTATATTTGTCATATTCTGTATACCAAATACAAGCGTTGGTGAATGGTGAAATTTTGACATTTTAATGCTCACATAATCTGTTGCTTTGCATCACATAATTGTTTCGATTAAAAATAATTAACTTTGGTTCATCGAAGTAGACCTCTTAGACACATTCGAAGGTATTCGTTTGAGTTAATAAAAGAGGAACGAAAGAAAGCAGAGGGATAAAGTACTCAAGGTATAAAAACATTTTTTTTTCTAACCAGCAAATGATGACGATGATGATGACAATGGGGAATATATAAAAGAAACAATCTGATCAAAGAGCAGACGACAAACGAAAGCCACTAATGAGTCTTCAACGCAGCGAGAAAACCCCGCACACGGAGTAGGGACTCAGCTGTCCCCGAAATAAAAATATAAATATTACCACCATACGGTGACACATAATCTTACTCTTAAATGACAAAAGCATGATTACGAAGCAGCAGATATCAATTATATTTCAAAAATAATGAATGTCATATGTTTGTTTGCAGAATGTAAAAATGGAACGACATCAGCTGACGGATTGGTATGTCAGTCATGTGATCCAAATTTTTTTGGACATAAGTGTAAATATGAGTGTAGGTGTGAGTCTCATCAAAGGTAAACGTCTATATAAAAAAACGTATGGATACGTTCATCGAATATCCCTGTCTGTAACTGATATTTCATTACGCTGGTCGTGTATGAAACGAGTTCTTTCTGTTAATATTTGGAGAAAAAAGAAATTTTAATTGTTTTATTTGCGAACAAGGAACAGCTTTAGTTCTAATACCAATATATGATACCTATTATTAAAAAGCTATCAAAATATGTCAATTTAATCAAGCCAGTACAAAAGATAAATATGGTAATTGATATAAACGATACTCAATATAGATAAACATACATGGGGAATTATAAAAGAGAAAAATAACCGATTTTTTTCATCGAAAACAACAAAAATTGAAATAAACAATTTAATACTATTTGTAAAAAACTGATAAAAGCAATCACTTAGAAATCAATATGACAATTATAAGAATTTACAAATGTGTTTAAAAAAAGTATAGTATAAAATGTTACAATATTATTGAGAGGAAATAATTTACTTCATTTTTATTTTTTTATAATCGCAGCTGGCCTAGTATTTTTAATATCTAGCAGAAGTTGGTTTCAATGCCTCATAATGTATGTCTCTAAAGCAAATGAAAAGGTTAAACGTAGGATTTAATGCACTTTTCCTTCGATAGTCGAGATCGGGAAAGTATGGTTTTGCATTCCTCTAAATCGTTTTCAAGCTCACTTCTTTTACAATTTTTTTATCTAAACTGATCAATGTATTATAATTCTGCGTTATGTTTTACTCAGGGAAAATAACATCGTAATGACCTAGTGTGGTCAAAAACAGTGACACATTCGTCTGTGAATGATAAATACTTTCAGTTTATTTTCAGATGCGATCAAGAGTTTGGGTGTGTGAATATACCAATAGTGTCGGCAACAATTGATATGTCAAGTTTAACCCAATCGGAAAACGGTAAACACATTTTACCAAACCCATTTCAATCAAATAGCTATTTGGCTTAAAATGTAATGACACCAAATATGATGACTTCTTAATTATGCCAGTGTATACCTTCTCTTCAATATAATCCCCCTAAATGTAAAGCTAATTTATTCTTACTTTATTTGGCCTTTAAAACATTTTTTTTATTCGAGCGTCACTGATGAGTCTTTTGTAGATGATTTGCGCGTCAGGCGTAAATATTAAATTTTAATCCTGGTATCTATGATGAGTTTATTATTACAAACCCGATCAATTGAAATCAACAAACTATCTTTAATGATTTTTTCAGATCCCTTGTTGACAACAGCTGAAACAGAAACGTCTGAATCAGGTACAATGTTATTATATTACAAATATATAACCATTAATAGGAATACATAGAAATATATACAATTTTATTGGCTGCTTCAAAATATCATATCGAAACACAACTAAAAAGTATAATCACAAAAATACTGAACTTAGAGGAAAATCAATTGGGAAAGTCCATAATCACATGGCAAAATCAAATAACAAAACGCATCAAAAACGAATGGACAAGAACTGTCATATTCCTGACTTGGTACAGGCATTTTCAAATGTAGAAAATGGTGGATTAAACCTGGTTCTATAGAGCTAACCCTCTCACTTTAATGACAGTCTCATCAATTTCAATAAATTGTCGTGTTACATTATCATATTAAAATGTATATGTTATAAAACATACATCCCGTGATAACTTTTCCTTATGTACATGTTTTCCTTATGTACATGTTGTTATCATTTAAATTCCTCTCTTATTCATACATGTCATTACTTTTAAATCAAGTGTAACCTCTTATTACAAAAATATTTTTTTACGAAGGGACAAGCGAACGGGTTTTATACTTAATGTTGGTAGCTGCTGGTCTTATATCATGGTTGATACTGTGCTGGACCTGTAGCAGACTTTGTTATCAAAGAATAAGACCTGCAAGATCAGCTCCACAGTTGGCAATGCAATCACAACAACCTGTACCAATATGTCAAGGGCAGGAAGCCAGTAATAACAGTATGACAGCGAGAAACATTGATGAAAACTTATCAGTTCAAAACAGAAGTAACACCTTACGTGTGCCTATTAAAAGTCAGCACATTTACGATTATGCCGACGAAATTTCTTTGGGCACACCGATTCCAGCAGAGCCTTTGAATTCCGGTAGTTGCCAAGCAACTAGTGCAGTATCAATCAATAGTGATTATAGTGCCTCCTATACCTGCGATGTAGTCCAACGAGAAACATATTTGCACCAATATCACTCTTTGAAAGATAAACGAGAAACAAAAATCCACGACTATACTGGTATAGACAATAACATGGAAGACTAGCGAAATTTAAAACAAATTATTGTTTTATTGTTGGATATTTACAACCTTTTAGCACAATTATCTACGATCTCAAAAATACTACAAAAGCAAAAATCGTTTCAACACATAGAAATGCTCATTTTAAAAGTAGAAATAATAAAAGTATGCATATGCATCACTACCAATGTAAGTGTCCGTTTTCCTATTTGATTTGATTTGCATTACGAATGGTACCTATTAAGCAAAAACCCTTTATTATGTCGAAACAATCGTGCGAGCTATATTTGAGAGGATACTTATCCCAAGCGACTTTCTATTGATTTCTCTTTTTAAAAAACATCTTCAGGAGGAAATTGAAAACTGATGGAAATTGAGAAAAGATATATGTATTTCATGGATGTTTGTCATTCAAAATAACTTTATTTTTATACTGATTTACAAATTGCGTCAATTCAGCTTATTTTTAATGCACATACTTGATGCAATTCATAAATATATATGTATAAAAGTTAATTTGTTGTAACGATTGCGATACAATAAACAGAGACTTCGATTATATAATTCTAAAAAATGAAATTAGTTTGCCACATAGTATAATGCATATATGCACACACTAATGATTACATGACAATCACAACCATAGCACATTTTTCTTTTAAAATCTTTAGATTTTTTAATATTGATTCCGAATTACATTGACGATCCAATATAAAGGTAGTACATAATAACCATTACTAAGTAAATGATTTTGTGTTTGTTAACATATTTTATGTTACAAGTTCGAAATGGGTTAAGTTTGATTAGAACAATGCAGCAAATACATTACATTAAGTTCAAAACATGGCGACTGCAACCAGTTGTATCAGAAATCCTCACCATCCCTGACCTTTCTCCTATGTTTATGGCATTGGATAATTTTATAAAAAAAAAAGATGTGGTATGATAGCCAATAAGACAACTCAAAAGGGACAAATTGTTACAGATATTAACAGCCTTCAGGCACCGTACGGCCTTTAACAATATACAAATCCCATACCGCATTGTCAGCTATAAATGGCCTAAAACTCACCATGCAATGGATGAAACTCACGACCTTATAAGTGTAATTTATTGATATTGAAGAGTTTACGTTTTGCCCTTCCCCTATTAGATCACACATTTAACCAATCATTCTAAAAAATGGCGAATCATTTTCGTAAGTATCTTCAATTGCTATAAATAAAGATGGATTAGATGTTCAAACGTTACTTTGGAAAGGTGAAAGGCTTTAGGATCGTTTATATTAGGTACAAATATCATGAACACTACAGATTCATCCTTTTCCATTTTCATAATGCTTTGTTAGCTATTCATCATTTAAGAAATAACAGATGCAACCTATACTTTATTGTAGTTTCAACATCGGTAAGCATTATATTTGTGATTATTTTTGCCCGAGCGATAGTATTATTTCGATTCTGATTAGGACAATTAAGGTAATTTCTATGTCGGTGTCCGATGTGAATAAGTGTAGAGGGGTTGTGAAGGCTCTTCCATGAATCTCTCTTATTGTTTGTGAACAAACAAACAACTTTCAATGTGATTATTCAGAGGGAGGAGTTTTGAACAGCCAGCATGAACGGATGTCGAATCTAGTTCAAATATGTCAAGTTCGAATTGCAACACATTACAGTAATGATAAATGAATTAGTAACAATATGTGCATCATTTAAGATTTTGGAAGTGTTTTAAGTTAATGAAGTATATTAAATGCATGCAAATTTGATAAAATTCATTATTCTGTAGTAGTCAATATACGCATGTGCAAACAAATTTTATTGGATTTAGAGCACGGGTTTATTCACAAATCGAAAAAGCACGTCATATTAGAATATATAACACATTCAGATTAATTCTTTTAATCTGTCTGGAAATTGTAAACGAAGAATACATGTAAAAATTGTTAATAAGTCATATAATTTAATGGTGTTTTTTATTTGTACATAGAAAGAGATTTCGCTCAAGTACCCTTAAATATTTCTATATCTTTAAGTTTTAACATCTGATTCATGTCAACTCTGAAATCTGGTTTTTGTTAGCGATGGATTAGATATTGATTAGTTGCTAACCAAGTAATAGATTTTTTTTGGTGCCAAAACTAGCTAAAATGAAGGTCAAGTATACATGCATGAGGAAATTGACGCTTGGCGTTACTCAAGCAATGGACAATCCATTTATTCAAGAAATGATAATTCAAAATTTGGGAATATAGACTTAACATGTAGGAACAAAAGCATTATGCATGGCAGAAAAAAGACAATCGGCATTCCTATGGATGAAAAACTGTGTTCCGCTTGCCGACTTTCTTTTTAATCTCAAAAGACATTCATCGAACAGTTGTTTCTCAAGAACATTCAGAAAAGAAGCAGTTTCCATTATCGCCACTTTCTGCTATATGTCCCGTTGGAATTTTCATTTTTCTATGTAACATTTTTTTTCGAATAGAACTTATGCAATACATATATTGATCACATATTTGTTACTTTAGGTTTTTCATTTTCAATAACTGTAGATTTGTTCAGCCATACCCCTGCTGCATGACCTAATAATTAGTTGGTATGTCTTGTTGTGACGTCATAAGCTTTCGGATCAACAACATGGACAATGACGGGCGTTTAATGTCGATTAAAATAACAAAGGAATTAGATTAAATATATTTATATAAAATAATAATTAAATAGAATGAAAGATATTAAATAACCGTATCCTAATGGACCTAGTATCATTTTTGACCCATTAGAGCCCTTGGCTACATATCTGTATAGCGCCCGGGGCTACTATGAAAGTCTAGGGATGATAACAGGGTAACAATTGAAAACGACAGGATATGATATATAATAATATTCCTGTTGAGACGAGTTTCCCGTCTTGCGTTGCCCTTCACGTTGTGGAAGGTTTACCAACATGGACAAAATTGCAACAGGATCCGAGTAATGACGTTACAGTCATCATTTATATAGGTTAGGATCCCGTCTCATTATTTTATTGACCTTTATTGGTCTTTTCATTTATATATATATAATATATTACCCAGAAAGTGATTTATTTCCCATCGGGTATGATACAACATAATACCTAGTTTTGTTTTTAAATGGTTTGTGATGCCCTGGTTTTGTTTTTAGTTTAGTATTTTGTGTAATGTATTTGTATCATTGTTATTGTACCAGTAACAGTCTGTGATACTAAACATCACGTAACGCTACTGGACACACATGGAATTTTACTGAGAATGGAAGATACAATGAAAGTTAAAAACATGGAAAGTTGAATTAAATTTTCATAATCAGAATATATCAAAATATGAAACTATGCTGATTGGCACTCAGATTACATCTTTTTATATCTGATACGACACGAGGCGACCCCGAGTGACATTACAGACCGCTAGGCTCTTATAACACACTGAGTGTCAATAACAGGTTCAATTTGAAAACATACATTTTTTAATACTGTTATCTTCCAAACTGTCAAGTTTAATTTCTAACCAAGTCTAATACTTTTTAGGATTAATTGTATATTCATTAATTATAACAAATGCAATATTAGAAAAGAAACGTTAAAACTGATGTAATGGAATAATATGTAAGCATAGTTTAATTTTTGTTCTATTCAAGGAAGTTTTTTGGCAAACAAAATGTAGAATTTTTATTCGGTATTTCATAAGTGATACACATTATTCATACCGAGGTTTAACCGAAATTGACATTGTCATTTCGAGCGGTAACAATCTGCTCTACCACTCTCTGAGTTTTGGATTACTTAATTTATTACTTGTTAGTTTTCAGTACAATAGTCGCGTTTAGCACTGTGCGAGATTATAACATCTTTAATCTTTTAAAGATGATATGGTTATTGCATATGCAGTCACTAATTCATTTCCAATTTTATTGAACAACACCAGTGATTTAATATCGATTTGGAATTGTTTTTTGCACGGGTCTTAGCTCCCGCAATTCTTTGTTTCTCATATAACAAGAAGACAAGGGCGGGATTGGGGATGGAGATAGATAACACTTCGATCGTTTACACTACTATACTGTGATCACTGTGAAGAACGCCACATGCGGGGTGTCGGCTATATTTGACACGGGGTGGCAATTTAAAAGCGAAGAAAAACTATCAAAGAAAGTTCAAGTATCAAAATTTCTTTTTTTAGAATTCTTAGTACCATATAATGTATTGCACGGAAGTAACTGCAACATAATCTATTTCCTGTAAGCAGAAACATTTGTTTTCAGTGCTCTGTTTCCTCAAACACCTCTCCCTAGTTCTCCGTGTTGCAGATTGTGAAGCTTCATATGCTTATTTCTGGATAAAAAAAACTACGTTAGACGACCCCCCTCCCCCCTCCCCCATATCATTTATATAGAATTGAATTCCTGTCATGGAATTTAACCAAATACAAGCTTCTTACTTAAAATTTATTGGTTTTAAAAACTTATTTTTCATCAAAATATAAAGTTTCGCTCGGGGTTCCAGATTATGCGTCTCAAGGGGTAAAGGCTATTGGAAAAAAAGAAATAGATTTACATATAAATTGGTCCTCATATGATCCCTTTTAATTCAAACACATCTACTATATTATGATGACATATTACAAACTGAAGGTTCAAATATATCAGACACCCCGCATGTGACGTTCTACACGGTTGTGATACTGATATAAGACTAAAAATAGTCACACATATCTTGGTATTAACGATTACATGGATAAAGCTGGATAATAATACACATTACTAACACATAATACTTTTGATTGATCCTAACCATGAACATTTTATCTTATGCGTGGCAAGGACGTATTGAGGTCAATTTGATTTACCGAATAAACATTCTTGTATCTTTAAATTTTGCTTATTCATGTATATAAATATTTGGAAAACTAAATGAGTGTCCGAACAATTTGAAAAATATATGTGTGTCCGTTCATTTTGTCCTGTAGTATTTTATCAATGAAATATGTTAAAACTATTCTTTTGAAATATGTGTCCTGTTTGATCGTGTTTCAATTTCCAAATTCCACATTCTGTTATAGAGGCACATTCTGTCGAATAAATGTTCACCGATTTGACTCAAAGTTTCATATTTGATTTATAAAAATTGAAAACACTTATCCAAATTATAAAAAAAATATAAAATAAACAATATACCGAGCATTGGTTTGATAATATCTAACCTCTTTTCGTGTGTATGTAAGTCTAGATATCATCTAATTAACTGTCGACCCCCGGGAGACCTCGGATTACCATATAACCGTTACAAATATAAATAAAGATATTGATATATATATCAGACTCGTGCATTTGTATTTTTCTATATCTGGTTAATTGTAGATAATAGGTAAAAAATATATGATAATCAGGTTTTGTTAACCCATGTAAGAATGTTTTTGTGCATTTAATCAGTCAAATTTTTTTTATTTTACTTTCAATGTTGGCATTATTTTCTTGAAATAATTGAAGACGCAAATGCATGCGGTATTCATCTTTAGGGATTGAATTGAAGTTCACATGAATACGGATACAATGAGGTCAATTTATTCAATTGCAAGTGAGTAATTCATCATCAATATTTCTTAGCTTATTTTGGAAAAATTGAACCATATTGGGTGTTAAAAGCGATATATTATTTCACTATTTCACTTTCATTTAACAATGCTTAATAATTTAATGTTTCTATTGTAAATTCATTGTGAAAGTGTTGACTGAACATGCTGAAGTAAATTTTATATGGAGCGCAGTTCGCCTTTGTTATATACCTTGACTATTAAGTTTTAAAACTTTTTATACATGTTTTAATATAGACACCTGAGTGTTGTTGAAGACATTTTCGTTTTTTTCTTTATTTTGTATTATGCCATTAAGTTGTCATCTTAATTCCGTGTGTTTATATCAAATATGCCTTCTTACAATTTAGTACGAGAGACAAGCATTAGAAAGAAACCCAAAACTAGAGTCATACTATTGAACCACATTTTGAATATTTGTGGTACATCTGTGAGTGTAAGGATAGTGGCCCAAAATATAGAGAACAGATAAAAAAAAGAGCGAATATGTTTAAGCAAAAAGTAAACTATGGGTGCCAAAGTATAGGGATAACAATAATAAGATTTAATGATAAAATTAAGAATAATGATTCCGTTACGAAAATGAACGATTTAAAGAATACAAAAATCAAATATTTTACAGAATGTGTATCATTTTCAGAGATAAAGACAAATGCCATAAACATTTAAAATATATAAAACATGGGATAGTAAGGAAACCCTATACAGACCCCATTAATTGAGATTGCATAGGTTTTAAAATAGCACTCGGGTAGTATAATTAGAATACTAACATTTGTACCTTGTTAAAAGATTACAAAACATGTGACAAGCGGTATGCACGGCTCTCGATTTAATATTAGATTTGAAGTAAACTTTTAAGACCGGAAATATTTGACTAACAGGTAAGTCAATTTATTTATGACATCTCTAAACACTTTTCAATATCAGTGGTTATCATAATTATATAGTTGGCGTTTGTGTTTAATTTGAAAACCATACTGAGGCTCTTCGGTATACTGTCTTTAAAGGAATCATCGAATCTAATTATGTGAATAATTTAATCTAGGCACTAACGCGATTAATAACTCGAAAACTCTGATACTTAAATTAAAAGCAAAATACATAGAGAATAATACATGGCAAAATCCGTTTCATAGGTCATATCATCCCGAGACAACAATATCAGCCCAAGGACCTTTAGTCATGTGATACTGATTTTGCCATGTTTTATACGCTTTATCATATATATTTCAACAGGAGAGTTATATTATATGAACTGTTTTCTGATCCATAGCACTGGGTTACCTTCAGTTTTACTTTTGTCTTGTTTTAAAAGCCTTAAAAGAACTGCTCAATTACTTATCCAAAGCACCTGGGTTACCTTACAATTTTCGTGCTATTGTTTTACAAATATTTTGTTTATTATTGTACTTTTTTGTGTGTTTTGCATTTTTTACAGTTGCATTTAGTGTGCCAAAAAATATGAAAATTTGACGTTCGTGACGTCACATGTACAAACCAAACAATGATGTCATTCAATAAATTACGTCACGCCCGAATGACCGTTCTATTGGACCTATTTTGAGGAAAAATATTTCTTCAGTTTACACAATAAAAACTGACTTTATGTAAAAAAAAAAGTAGGGGTGTGATAAAGGGTAAATGTCTGATAAAGGGTATGCGATAAAGGGTAGGGGTGTCATAAAGGGTATGCGATAAAGGGTGCTCATCAAAGTTGCACGATATGGATTAAACAGCAGGCTATTTATCAGATATTCAAAACTACTGTATTTACTACTAAACATATGATAAAATCTAATTACGTTTGATTTTATTTTTTGCATTTATGTCCTTTTTATCTGTATCCTAATCAAGCTTGTATTTTAAAAGAATTTAACGTTTCAAATCATATTCATGATTCAAAAATATACATGTTGGTAAGTTGAAATAATGATTGTTGTATTTAAAACTTGTAGTTATATATCGGAAAGAATAACTTCTTACTTGACCTTGGTTATTTAAAGATTAACAAACCTACTTTAGATATGTTGTTCTATTAATACATATAATATGACACAGGTAAAATAGATCAATATAAGATATGATTATTAAATTATCATTTGCATAAAAATGTCTTTTGTCCCAGCACCGGGATTGCACTTTTTAAATATATCAAATAAAGGCCTCTGTCAGTTATAGCGAGTACTCAGTACTAATTGTGTTTTGTTGTTGGGATATACAAGAACCAAGCCACGTCAACTCTGTTTTTGTTAGATGTATTTCTATGTGTATCCATCTGATGAGTTAAGCATTTTTCAACTGATTTGTATGGTTCATTCTTATGTTGTACTGTTACACCATTGTCTCAGGTTAGGGGATTTTTGTGATCTTGTTAATATGTTTAACTCCGCCACATTCTATATGTATGTGCCTCTTGGAAGTTATGAGCCTGTAATTTAGTGGTTGTTGATTATTTTCTGCGTATTTGCTGGATATATTTTATGCTATTAAAGTTCTCATTGGAATTGTTTTACACTTGTCATTTCGGGGCCATTTATAGCTGACTATGCTGTATCGGCTTTGCTCAATGTTGAAGGCCGTATGATGACCTATAGTTGTGTCGTTTGATCTCTTGTGGAGAGTTGTCCGTACTACTTTTTTGATATAAACAATTTGTTTTTTTAAGTTACTAATACGAAGCGATACACAAGTGTGCACTCCAATTTATCACACAAAGTATTCGAAAGTTATAAAATACCGATTAATTGAACACAGGTTTCAGACTTTTTGGCGGATAACGATGACAAAAGATTTTTGAACTAACAAGTACATAAAATAAAATCGCGTTTTTTCCAAAATCAATGGTTTTGGAAAGACAATAACATTTGTAAACATATTTGTCAATTATCTACATTGGTACAGTGTATCCACATTCCTTATATATGGGTAATACATTACCTTGTATCGTTTCTTTTGTTGACTAGTAAATATGTTGTTGTCTGTTCTATTGCCGGTTGTTCTCTCTTTGACCCATTCCACATGTAATTCTCTTTTTTTATAACTGTAAATTTCATAGTAATACTGTTATGTTAACTCGGATTACGATAGAAATATATTAATGCAAAACTTACAATATATGTTACCTTTTTTTGAAAGACCAGACACAGTCTCAAATGTTTTAACTTTTATGATTTAACTAAGTTTATAAAATATCAACAAGCGTTCATGATTCAACTTAACTATAGAATATCAACAAGCAGGCATGATTCAACTAAGTTTATAAAATATCAACAAGCGTTCATGATTCAACTTAGATTTTAAAATATCAACAAGCGTTGGTGTTTATACGAATTATGTTCTGTTGAAATCTTATTGATGTTTTCTTGATAATAATTCCACCTTGGCTTTTTCGTGTTCTTCAAATACAAAATTTCGAGTCACAAAATTGTTTTACATTAACAGTTTTCAGTCTCTTCTTTCCAGTTATACTTCTTAAAAACTATTAACTAACTTGTTGAAAAAATAATTTGTGTCGGCTTTCAAACTTTTGTATCTGGGCATCACTAGTAGATCTTGTGTGGACAAAATGCACTTCTGGCGTATTAAAATTTTTAACTTGTTGCCTTCTGTTGGCTGTTGTTCGTGTATTTCTTTGTCAATTGTGTTCTCCAATTTATTTATATTGTAGTCCTGTGGTGTTGAGTTGTCATTTTAATGTTATATTTTACATGGCTAGAAAAGAGGCATGCCACAAAACCAGTTCAACCCGCCATTTTTTTCTTTAAAAATGTCCTGTACCAAGTCAGGAATATGGCCATTGTTATATTATAGTTCGTTTTTGTGTGTGTTACATTTTAACGTTGCGTCGTTTGTTTTCTCTTAATTTTGAGTGTAAATTCACATTGCGATAAGACGTGTCACGGTACTTGTCTATCCGAAATTCATGTATTTGGTTTTGATGTTAAATTTGTTTTTCTCGTGGGATTTTGTCTGATGCTTGGTCCGTTTCTGTGTGTATTACATTGTAGTGTTGTGTCGTTGTTCTCCTCTTATATTTAATGCGTTTCTCTCAGTTTCAGTTTGTTACCCCGATTTTGTTTTTTGTCCATGGAGTTATGAGTTTGAACAGCGGTATACTACTGTTGCCTTTATTTACTCAGTTTCAGATGGCATAAAGAATAATAAAGATATTTCAACAACTTGTTAGTGATGAACATATTCATACCATTAATATTTGCGGTAAGTAAAATCTTACTTTTTATAATTAGAAAATGAAAATAGGATTTGTGTCACAGAGACATCATCCCCACCAATGCAAAAAAAGAGAAGGCGATCAATTGGTCTTCAACACATCAAGAAAATTCCGAATTCGGAGTTGAGCTTCCTCTGGCTGCTAAAATAATGTGTACTAGTTTAGTGATAATGATCTTTAAACTAACACTAACTTATCTCCAAAAGAATATACCATACATGTATTTATATAATGTGTAATACCAGACAGAATTATACAAGTAACACTGTTTCATTCATATAAGTCTCTTAAATTTGCTTCAGCGGCTTCACAAATCAACAGTTATGGTGTTTGCTGGTTCTTATATGCATCTTATTATACAGTAAACACTGTTTTAGGTGTCGAGAAGATCTTTAATGATAAAATGATAAAAAAAAAAAAAATTGTCGACAAAACTTGCTTACAGGATTTTCGTATTAGACATTTGAATGTACGTGCCGTTTTTTTAGATAAAGTATTTAGTTTCAAGAGTTATACAGGCATGAAATGTCAATAAATTCCGAAATGAGGAAATTATGCCCGTTATATTCGACTCATACATATTTTAAACATATTTAGCAGAATAATCCCCTAGACAAAATTAAACCATTTTACCTGGACGTTTGAAAGAGGCGTGAATTATCTGTTCTCTAACTTGTGTGCTATTTTCACATTTCTTGATCGGTGTGAGAAAAAATATTTCTCCTCACTAGTGAAATATCTGTTCTCGGCAAACTATTAGTCGAAATTTGATTATGACGTCAAAATGTTTTGTTTTCTTCTGATTTTTCCTATTATGACGTCATGAAAAAAGGGACTATATCTGATGACGGCGCAAATAAAGAAACAAGTTTCTGAAAATCTTTGAAAAAGAAGGATAAAAATCATCAGAGTAACAGATTCCGACACTATAACTCGTGTATTACGATATTTCTCCACTCTCGACAGTTAATTTTAATTATTTCAAACGCTCGGCAAGCCTAGCGCTTTTAATAATAAAATTTAACTGTCTCGAGTGGAGAAATATCGTTATACACTTGTTGCAGTGTAGGAATCTATATTTCTATCTTGCAATGTTTTTTTCATATGAATATGTATAACATAATTCTTCAAACATTTTTTGTTTCAGTATCTTGCTACTCCAAAGCTGATGTTTGATTTTAAATGTCCCCATAGATCTCATTGGACACTAAGAGCGACAACAGAGTGTGAAATGAAACAATTCTATCATTGTTTAAATGATACCAACTCAATGAGTTTTAGAGAAAAATGTCTTAAACCTGTGGACTCACCACCAGGTAAAAAAACATAACACTTAAATCTTTATAGATAGGTCTTGGTCTTAAAGAAAGGCGAAATACGCCATAGGGACATTTAAATTCATAACTTGAAAATAATCTCAAATAATCTCAAAACGCCTTGGCTAAAAAAAAGTAAAGACACACATACAAATAATATTACTCAATACATAATATAAAAAAAATATGTCTGAGCAACATGAACTCCTACAAAAACTGTGAATGATCTCTCTTGCTCTACGGGTGAAAGGAGATCCTGCTTCACACGTGCTACATTTTGTACCCGTTGTGCTGCTAATGTGGGTATGAACCCGGAGAATAATTTGTATTCATTAGTTTGCATTCGATTTGATGGATTATAGTAACGATTTTCAGAACAGATATGTTGTCATTTATGAAACGGATTTTTCATAACGGAAAATCAATTTGTGATGGCGTCAGTTGAATTTACGAAAAGATGATTTCAACTTCACCAGTTGGAATACTTGATTTAATGGTATATATACATTTTCTAAATCTGCGTAAATTGGTATTCACGGCAGGTAAACACTATTTCTTTTGAACATTATACACTATCAATAGATGACTCAAATTGAAAGTAATAACATATTAAATACAAGTAAAAAGAGTTGTTTCTTCATTTAGGACTTCGTGGCGTTTTTAGTGGACAACTAAATGCCAAACTATGCCCAGATAACCAGTTCTCGCCATGCATATCCTGGTCAAATAATGGACCTGAGTGTCAGTATCAAAAACAACTATGCAATGAGGAAGGTCAGGTTGTTGTCGACAATGGATCAAATATTAGAGACATTAAATGTCGATGTGATTACAGACATGGATATGTCTACAATGTAAAACCCAAGAATGAGTGTTTATGTTCTCCGTCGGTTGAAGACTGTACGTGTCATTTAAAACAGTGTCAGCACAACAATTTTATACTATCCCAAGGTAAGTCTGATTTAATGCATGTCTTCCTCCAGTTACTGAAATGTCAGTGTATCAAGTGAGATAGAAAACGTATATTGCGATATTATTCATCTTTTTTATGCTCATTACAAAATTATTATAAAAAATTTTAACAATTTTTAGGAAAAAAAACGATCTGTATCGATCAGATAAGATAGAGTCCTATGTGTAAAACATATACTAGTCAATAAAGGAAACGATACATGGTTATGCAGTTCCAATATTTAGGACAATCGGATACACTGTTCCATGTGTACTAAGGTACTAAGATAAATAATCGGTAGAATATTTTCAGAAAATAGAAATAGGGAATGTTTTCAACCCAACCAAAGTACAGAAAACTGCCGAAGACCAACAATTATTCTTCAACACAGAGAAAATTACGCACACGGAGGCAGGCTTAAGCTAGCGCATTAACAAATCAAAAAGAGTGTACTAGGTCTGTGCAAAAAGACCTCATAAAAAAATCCAAAACATATAAATGACCTTTTAAAATTATATATCAATGGCAAAAGAATCTGGTTCATGGAATGACGCAAAAACGGCGGGGTTAAACATGTATTTTTAGTTCTCAACTCTCCCCATTAACCTATTATGTAGAAAAACAAACACACAGTAATACAAAGTAAAATTAAGTTAAAAAGAAGTCCGAGTCCGATGTCAGACTATTTAACAAAAGAAACTAAGCATAATGACAATGATCCCTTTTTTTCCTTATCAAAACCATTGATTTAAGACAAAAAACGCGAATTTGTTTTTGGAAATTCTCTTAATTCGAATCCCATATTTTCACCCAAAATTAAAAAATGATGCTTGAATTTGTAACTTTAAACTTGTAATGCTCAATTCTCATCTACGAAGTTAAGAGCAAACTTTTGTTATAATTTTCTGTAAAATAAATTTGACTCCTTTGTTCAATAACACGGATTTTCTAACTCTCCAATTGTTTATTATTTTGGTTTTTACTGTTGTAGGATGAAATCAAGCAAGATTTATACATTTATACACTTAACTTTTCAAACGTATTTGCACATTATTATTCTTTTGTTATTGTTTTCTTTGTTTTTTTCTTTTTTGATTTTCTCTTTTTTTTTAATTGAAACCTTTTTGAGTAAATACTACATTTATACATGTTATATGAACTTTACGGACGTAAATTGCTTTGCTTTCTTTTGAATTGACGACTTTACTTCTGCAGGTAAAATTGGGTCATTTAATGTTCGTCTTATGCCTCTATAGATTTACGATGATTGTAATCTAACATGGGTAGCTGATTGCAGTTGACTATGTAAAACTGATTGTAGTCTAATAATCTTTTTGCTTGAAAAAAGGTCATAAAAGCGGTCATTAATTTTTAAGACGGTTTAAAGCATACACCAACTTTCAATATTGGAGGCCCGCATCATTAAATTTGTATTATTTGAAGGTTGTTTTGCCGTTGTGCTGCTCTCATAAATGAAAATCGTATATGTTCATTTATTCTTTAAATACAGTGTTTGAAATATACAGATTAATATTAATCTACCGCGATATACATATAATAAATGTATAGTTTGATAGCCATAAATTTGTGCATTATAAGACAAAGGATACTAGTCAACATCGTTACGTATTACAACTACAATTCAATTTTGTTATTTATAAGAATGCGTCTACCAACATAAAATACTTGGTAATAATACAATTGTAGTCATATTTTTATCATTTAAAACAACTACTTTATTTAGGAAAACATTCATTATTGAAGATTAATCAAAACCAAGCTAGTTTTTATTGAATTTTGTATATATGCTTAAGAAGTTGCGATTCTTCTTCAATGTTTCCTAAATGTAACCTTTCAAACTTATAGTATATTTGTCGTTGATTGCATATGAAAACACTTTTGTTGTTTTCTAACAGAAAAGCAACTAGCAATCAAAATCTTTTTGTTTAAAGAAGACTTTCAATCAAAATATAAGTCTTCTCGATATACTTGTCTATTTTTTCATGTCTGCATATATTACTGAACATTTAAAGAAAGGTTACTTGACGTTAAAATTCAATTTACATGAGATCGAATGTCACGTTGATATATGTTGCATGTATGCTTCCTTAAATCAACTTAATACCTGATAAACAGTGTTATCCTTTTAAAATATTGTTATTGTAAACTAAGAGTACGAGGTTCTTACAAAGATTAAGAATGTTTTATGATCACAATTACAGATTACATTTGTACCCTTAAAGACAATATTTCGGGTATTACGAAGTGTCAAGCAATTGTAAATAACAGGTAAGAAAATATAACTTGACCCTTATATTAGTAATAGGTTTAATTTAGCAAATCTAGTCAGGAAAACTCTAACCATAACTTTCATCTGTCTCTTTTTTATGAAAAATGTATGATACTCATCAATTTTGCAAATTATGAACATAATGTGTGTTTCAAGTATAAAAATAACTACGAACTCCTACGGAACGCCAACCTGGAAGAGGTTTATTGGTGTTCAATTTTCGCTTTTTACTTTGGTTTAATATTTTTTTAATCTCTCAATATTTTTTTAATTACTTACAAATGATCAATTGACTTCTTATCTATATTCTGTCCGAAAATGATCAATTAAATACTAATCTATATTCCCTACGAAATGTGTTATCCAAAGGTCCGAAATATCGTGAGCCTAAATCCATCAATTGGAAATACAACTTCAAAATACTGATTGATTCAGTCGAAGATTCTGCCAGGCAATGGCATAACTCGAGAAAGAAAACGTTGATACTCTTTCCGAATGGATTGAGGCTGTGAGGTCATTAATACAAATCAGAATTAAGAAACTTAATGGTTCTATCAATACCATTGCTACGTCAATTTTTAGAGACCCAAATGATGCAAAACACTTGTCCTACCTCCATGAAAAATATGTTGTTGTCCCCGCAGATAAAGCACCAAACAATATCGTATGTGTGTGAAAATATCATTACATAAACTACTTGATAAATTAATTAGGTATTGACAATTCACTTAGAAACTAAACATATACCCTCACGACGCTTACCAAATAAGAAATCCTGGATAATCATAGGTCTGTTCTATGTTCTTTTGGAATTTCAACTTAAGATGGAGAACTGGATCTTCTATCACTGTATTTAATGCCTAAACTACATAAGTGTCCTTACAAACAACGGTATATTGTTAGGTCTTCCAAGTGCTTCACGAAACTTCTTTCTAAATTATCAACATCTATTTTAACAGCAATCAAAGCCGATAAAAGTAATTAAGTAAATTATAGTGACATGTGTTATAAATAATTTACTTACTTACTTAATTTATACTATCTATTTTTGCTCCTTGCGTATTTCAAAATGAGTCTCTTTTTTATCTCAAAATTATATTGCCTCAGAACTATAGAAGAGGGACGGAGTCAACTCATAGATAAACTGACAACGCCATGGCTTATAATAAAAAAGACAAATTTAAGTTAGCTCTTTGGATTGCCTGTTTAATTTAGCAGATGTTAGACGCTCCTTAATAAATCCTTCATATACAAATACGAAAGAAGAGTGGTTGGTTCTTAAACTTCTGTTCATGAATAACAACAGTTACTGTCATTTATTTTTTTACAGCGACGATAATTCATCTGAAAATAAGAAAGAAGAGATTACCCAATCTTCTGTAACAGGTATGATATTTCTTTTATGCCATTAAGGATTGATAAACCGAAGAGTTTTTAAATTTATATTAAAAAAACAAGGGTAATCGTAAAACCATGTAATTGCAAAGACTTTTTCTGACATAACATTGATTCGAATGTAAATACAAAATAAGCAATGTATTGCTACATAGGAAGGACAGATATCGTAAATTAGTAACAAATCATAAAGACCTTTTAAATGACAAACATATTTTATTAAATTTATAATATTAATATTAAGTATGTCACTGATACTCAATTTTATTTTTTATTTCTTTGCAGGTCTTCACAGAAAAATATTAGTGCCATCTGTGATTTTCATTGCATTTGTTTGTTTTTTCATATTATTCTTTTGTTGTGAGTATTGTAATTTAATTCAATACACAAGCAGCTATCTCAAAAATAATTGTCCTATTTATCATCTTTTAATGAGGTTACTTCAATTTTGTATTTACATTATATTGGTATAATATGTTTTGATGTTTAGATCCTGAAAATCAACGTTACCATGGTTATTGTAAAAGTTATCAAATGTACCAGGATTATAATTTAATACGCCAGACGTGCGTTCCCTCTACATAATACTCATCAGTGACGCTCAGATCAAATTATTCATAAAGCCAAACAAGTACAAAGATTTTAAGAGCAATGAGGTCCCAAAATTGCAAAAATTGTGTTCAGTACGGCTACGGTTATTTATGCCTGGGATAAGACAGTCATTAGAATTTAGAAAATTTAACATCTGATTACATAACTATTTCGTAGAAAGTTATATATTCCGGGGTAAGGTTTTCAAAGCATAAGCATAAAAACTGAAAGCTATCCAAGACACTGTGTTCAATGACATACTTGTTCTTTCAATTGTCTTCAGAATTAGAAAGCTGAACGTTTTAAAGTCGTTTTATGCCAAACGCAACTCATTTTGTTATGGAACATATATTTTAGAAGATTTTTTCTTATAAAAAAACATGTACATGGGGCGATTAGGGCCATTGTTGACCATCCTCTCAAATTCCATTTTATTTGTTATGTTATAACATTATACCATAGACCTTCTGAATATGGGAGCATTGTTGATCTATCTGAACATTCTGTATTTGTGTGAGTCACTGTCGTGGGGTACTCTAATTTGCGACAAGAAGAAAAATTTCTTTATTGTTGTAGAGTCGACAGGATTGAAAACCACGATTCCAAAAAAAGTATTATCTAAACTAATCTTTAACTGAAAAAGCTGAAGTCCAATCAATTAAAACTAAGTTCACATGTTCCCTATGATATGATTTTTCTTATTTATTGCAAAAATAGAGTTTGACCCCAATTTCACGGTCCACTGATTATATAAAATGAAGGTGTAAGTGGGGCATTTGTGTACTATGGACACATCACCAGCCCAGTAGTCAGCACTTCGGTGTTCACATGAATATCAATTATATGGTCATTTTTATAAATTTCCTGTTTACAAAACTTTGAATTTTTCGAGAAAAAAACTAAGGATTTTCTCATCCAAGGAATAGATAACCGTAGCTGTATTTGGCACAACTTTTAGGAATTTACGATCCTCAATCTTCTTCAACTTTGTACTTGTTTTGGCTTTATAACTATTTTGATCTGAGCGGCACTGACGAGTCTTATGTAGACGAAACACGCGTCTGGCGTATTAAATAGACAAGAATAGTGCAATGCCTTGACATTTCAACGATTTAAGAATGAGGCTTAGAAACGGGAATATGTGAAGCTATGCCGAGCTTTCTTTCCCGTTTCGGGCCGGATCTTTATATCGTTATTATTGTCTTTATACCGCAACCTTGAAAAAAAACCAGTTTCAATTGTTATTTTATGCGTTAATTTTATTAATTTGATTCAAATAATGAGAAATTAAAATCCTCTAAAAAGTCCTCATACATGTATCAGGCGGAGAAATATACAACACATTGAAATGTACATTTCTACCTGTTGAAACCAGCCGATGGTTAACGAATTCGTTTGAGTATTGACTAAAATATTAACAATAAGCATAAAACATACTGATTTAGAGGTTTTAAACAAATGTATTAACAAGCGAAATATATTTTTACCAAAAATTGTAAAAGAAATAAGTTTGAGTCATTGAAAACAAGGACAGATTGAAGAGGTCGTATGCATAATTGAATATTGTTTTGACAACTTCTATTTAAATATTCATGAGTAAAAGTGATATCATGTCTGTGACTGTATATGACACAGAAATATGCAGTCAACGCATTTTGACTGCTCAAATAGAACGAGTGCAGTATAAATTATATATATTTGATAACTTTTCACTAACTACTCAAATATGTAGTGTTATCAAATTAAACAATTTGAAACGTTATTTTGGTATATATAAACTATCTTATGTCTAGATTTGTCTTCTTGACTTCTTCAGTTCTTGTTTGTATATACATGTATATGTTTTTGGTATTCTTATTTCGTTTATCAAAGTGGCTTTCGCAGTGGCGGAGGGGCTCTTAGGTTGATACTTTCGCATTCAACAACATATTAAACCCTTTTACGTTTACATCATATATGTTTCAAGCCTAACAAATACACGTTGAAATATTAATTAATATTTTTAAGGCGATTAGATAATAATTTATCAATAGACTAGTATGTATGTAACAATATAGTAGTTGTATCTTCAAATCTTATTTGGTATTTTTGGTTAGCTGTTATAAGCAGTGGTGCAAAGTATTTAAATTGGTAGATGAAAAAATAGAAAACAAGGCAAAAAATGGTAGAAGTGGATACTGGGTCCCATAAATCTGTATTTTCATGAATTGTTTCCTTTTTCTATTCATAGTATTTGTTTTATTCGTTGTTGTTATTGTGACTTGTTTATATTTGTTTGGTACCTTTTTCCATTCCTTTGTATGTCTGACTTGACCTTTGATCATCATGACAATATGCATCATTCATTATGTCAAAATAGTTCACAAAACAAAACTTTTTACTTTTTTTAGAACATGTTAGAATGTGACGTTCTTTTTAAAAAAATAAAAACACTTAATATCTCTATTTCAAAGAATACACTTACCAAAGGATTAAGTAAATGTTCAATACTAAATATTTAAAAAGTGTTAAGACTAGTAAGATGTGAACAGACACAGGGTGTTGGGTTGCAACGTGAAAGGAAGCAAAGATGAACGGGAGCGAATATGATTTTGGACGAACGGTCCCGGATTCATTACGGTTTACTTTTGTCCATCTGTACGTTCATAAAAATTGGTTTCGGTTCTTTAAATTTACTATGCCACAACCAAATGTTCTATTCAATCCTCCTACAGCCAAACACAGATCAAGTTGGAATTTGGGTGACGTCACTTGCACTGCTTTGGAGTTATGTGACTGTCCTTTTATAAGTGAACAAAAATCACAATTTTGCGATATCCGTTCTTTTGCTTTAACTTGAAAAAACGAAGTTTATGAATGTGTACACAATGCTTCTTACCACCAAAGACCTATCGAATTCGATTTAGGGAGGCATCATTTTCAAAATAAATATGTATTTAGCATAAAACATTTGAAATCCTTTTTACGAGAAATCTTGTTTTCTAAAATTACACTCAACCCCTCTTTATGAATCACGAAATCAACACTAATACCAGGGAGGTTTATCCCATTCCAAACATAAAAAATTTAAACGAGGTAAGCAGAACCTTAACAAAATGATCAGCTTTGTTTTATTGTATGTCTATCTAAAATGTCATATTATGAACATAAACTTTTCTCAAAGTTAATTTGATTACAATGTCTAGTTCATTGCATTGCTTTTTTTTTAGTAAAACTATGTATTCTTACGATGATAATGTTAAGAACTTGATTGTATACAAATCTCTTATAGACGGAAAATTCGAAATAGTTCCCAATTTACGTGGACGAAATATGGACATCAATGCTTTGATAAAAAAATATTTGAAAAAATACCAGTGTCTTTTTCGGTATATATTCCAAAAGGGGGGGGGGGGGAATCTACGTCTTCACGCAGGGTGTCGGCGATTGAAATTGGACCACCATCTTGTCGCTTTAAGGTAGGAATTTTACTTATTATGCCAGTTATATAAGGGTTATGATTATACAAAATAGTCCACCAAACACTATATGAAGTAGGAAAATAAATGAGCCATCGCTCAATATTATTGGTTATCTCAATTTTGCAAACACTTCGATACCAGTTTTAGGAATTAGGTCAACATGCAGGATGACTTCATTTCCCGTTTTCACGCCACAATAATTTGACTTTCACGTGTCACGCTTACAAAAAACCGGCAATCCCGCATCACGCTTAGACCCCAATGAGACCCACTTCAACAGCAGATTGTATTCGCGATCGGTTCCGCCTGTACAAGTTTAAGTTTGATTTGCGTCTTGTCATGACCATTAGTTTTAAGTTCGATCTAGTCACATGTTGAATAACATATGTGTTAAAAATAGTATATATTAGTGTGTCCCCGACATCCTTCGATATTCGATGTGGTGCCGACATCCTTTTTCCATTTTTTAAAAAATAAGACGTTTTTTGACCATAATGACGGATATTTGTGAGTAACAAGTATTTTCCCGAGTACAATAAAGAATTCGGACATGTTCATTTGTTGATAAAGTAGGCGGTTCTTGATAATCAAGATGTTTTTATGAAAAATTTTGCCGATATCCTGCATATTGACCTAATTCCTAAAACTGGTATCGAAGTGTCTGCAAAATTGAGATAACCAATAATATTGAGCGATGGCTCATTTATTTTCCTACTTTATACATGTTATATAGTCTTTGGTGGACTATTTTGTATAATCATAACCCTCATATAACTGGCATAATAAGTAAAATTTTTACCTTGAAGCGACAAGATGGTGGTCCTATTTCAATCGCCGACACCCTGCGTGATGACGAAGATTCCCCCCTTGATTCCAAAAGGTACGACTACGACTCACTGTATTTCTTCTGATTATCTAGGTCTTTCCTTTCTAAAACGAGGTCTTACTGTATTGTTGCCCGAACCGTACGACATTTTGCTTTTATGTTCACGCTTTGTATCGGTATCACAAATACCAATCTTCACTGAACATGTGAGTCGTAATGTTCTGTTTTTCACAGAATTAACAATTTAACCGTAATAGGAACAAAAAATACCAAATGGGTAGAGTAAAGCGCGCACCTTTGACAATTAACCGATGTTCGTTGGCCGCTAATACACAAAAACGTCGGTTGCAACGTCGTTTGATCATCATCAATGATAAGAAATAAGTTTGACGTTTAAAATGCATCCAGATCAAATTTGTACGTTGACCTTGACCTTTGACTTTATACTTGTGTTGGGATCACCTCACAAACCATTAATATGTTTGAATCATTAAGATACACTTAGTACCTTTCAACCGACGAAATTTAAACCTTTTGAAAGGGTGTTAACCCCCGTTGATGGTTTATGAAAAGACAGACCAAGCTGTAACTCTTAAACCAAAGGTCATAGACCAATATGATCTTTTAAAATGACATCGGAGACCAATCATCTTGCCAAAGTCACAAGGTCAAAGGTCAAAGTCATATCTGAAATAGCAAATGTTGTGGTTTATTTCACTTTCGGTATGATTTTATATGTATTATTAAGTCTTTTTAGGTTCACTTTGACATTTCACCTTACACCATGTTTTGAATATCTCCAAAACTATTTTACATACAGGAATATTGAAAAGAGGAAAATGTTTAGGTATGTGAGTTGCAAGTTGTTTTTTATTTTGACCGAGCAAACATGACCTTCCGTAAGTGGCATTACATTATAAATGGTTCCTGAAAAAGACAAAACTAGGTTGAACTCTTCAACCAAAAGTCATTATCACATGATGTCATCGAGTATGATTGACCTTGATAAAGGTCTTGAGTCAAATGCCAAGGTCATTTCAAAGACTTCAAATTAAGCATGTCGATCCTATTTTAAATGTTTAATGTGTTATTAAGTTTTTCAATGGTTTTCATGTCTATTTTAACAAACATTTTATATTATAGAACTAAAGATATCTCTTTCAATTTTGTTTTATTCCTTTACACAACCTATTACGCTCAGTTTTAACAACAGTATTACCTTATTTGCGGAATATTACTGTCATTTAAATTTAAAAGATTACACAAATTGATACACAGTTTGGGGATTCCTGTACGGTTTATAGATATAGCTTAATTCCAATTAAATTATCTGGAATAACTTACCGTACAATTAGCTCCGTATATAAAAGCAAGCGGCCTTGCTATCATTAATGCATTATTTGTTCAAATTAATGTATAATTTCAATTTTCAGCCCAAAATTTCAGATGAATCGGAGAACCCGTTGTTGGGTTGCTGCCCATGAATTGGTAATTTAACGGAAATTTGGCAACCGTTTTGGTTATTATCTTGAAATTATTTAAAAATAGAGAAAAACTGTAAACAGCATTAATGTTAGGCAAAGTAAAATCTATAAATATGTCAACATGACCAAAATGGTGAGTTGACCCATTAAGGAGTAATTGCCGTTTTATTTATAGTAAATGTTTATCATTTTTTGGTAAATTTTTGTAATCTTTACAAAAATCTTCTCCTCTGATACTACAAGGACAATTTAACCAAACTTGTCCACAATCATCATTTGTGTATCTAGTTGTGTCCGATGACCCCTCTCGCGAAGCAAGATGGCGGAAATGGCTAAAACTAGTACATAGGGTAAAATGCAGTGTTTGGCTTATATCTCTGAAACCATTAAGCATTAATAGCAAATCTCTTGCGGATAAAATTGTTCATTAGGTTAAAATCTATCTGCCCTGAAGATTTCAGACCAATGGGATAACTTGTTGTTGTGTTGCTGCCCCTGAAATGATAATTTTAAGAAAATTTTGCAGCTTTTGGTTCATGTGGTTATTATCTTGAATATTATCAAAGGTAGAGATAAACTGTAATAATGTACAGCAAAATAAGAGCTACAATTAAGTCAGCATGACCAAAGTGGTCGATTGATCTCTTCAGGAGTTATTGCCCTTTATAAATATTTTTTTACAATTTTCATAAATTTTGTAAATTTGAAGAAAAAACATCTAAATATTTTCGTCTGTCATTACTGGGCCAAGTTCATTATAGGTAGAGATAATTGTTAGCACCAAGATTGTTCAGTAAAGTAAGATCTAAAAACACATCACCAACACCAACACACAATTTTGTCATGAATCCATCTTTGTCCTTTGTTTACTATCAATAGACCAAGGTGAACGACACAGGCTCTTGAGAGCATCTAGTTAAATATTTGACAAATTTAGCACGAGGGACGAAAGATACCAGAGGTACAGTCAAACTCATAGACCGAAAATAAACTGACAACGACATAGTTAATAAAAGAAAAGGACAAACAGACAAACAACAATACATGTACACAACATAGAAACTAAAGCCTAAGCAACACGAATAAAATTATTTATTGATACTATTATACTTTTTTTTTTAGGCCAAGTATTATACATTTTATACATTTCGAATGTAAGCACAGGAGAGAATGATAAGCGCTTATTAAAAACTGTCAAACATCTATCGAAGTTTTCTGAGTTAAAAAATCAAATGAGTAAGACTTCTGTGCTTATTTTCAAGGGAAGACAGGGAACGGGCAAAACAACACTTGCAAAATGCTTACGTGGGCTTTATTCTTGGAAAAGCTGTAAAATTATCGATCTAAGAATTGCTTCTACAAATGCAAGCTTTAATATCATTGACTCCGACGACAACATTACAGCTTTCAGAAATGAAATTGAATCATGCGTAACTAATAATAAAGGAACAAAACTAATAATAGTAGTGGAGACATTTCCTAATAGCTTTGTCACTTTCCTAGAGAGAATATTAAAAGGTCCTCCTGATGTGGTCGATTTCGACAATCCAAAATTTTACAATGATACCGATAGAGAAATAATTCTTAAACTACAAATGAAAATAAATAACATATATCAAAAAGATGAATTGAATCAGTCTCAATCAATAGACGTATCTGAAACCATTTCCATCGAAACGTTTAATACTTTATTAAGTGAAGACACACTTTTAGGATTTCCATCGATGTGTGCTTCATTTTGTAGTCATATTGATCATATAAAGCTTGGAATCAAATATGTAAGGCAACCTCCTTCAACATTGGTTGAGAAGCTCGATGAATTGAGACAACAAGGTGAATCGAATGACTGCAGTGCAATCCAATATGGTTTACTTGTCTCTGTTTTATTTCGTTATAGAGATGAAATGTCTTTACGTGAAATGATTAAAAACTTCTTAACTAAGAATATGCGAGAGATCTATTCCAAAAGAGAGAGAGTACAATTTGAACTAGCCTATGTAGAAACCATAGCATCTTCATTAATGCCTTACTATTTGAATAGTAGTAATTCAGGATTAAAGTTTTCTAGTCACTTAATATACCAGGCTGTTCTGATCTCGCATGGCAAAAAACATCCATTTAAGGTGTTGGATGAATGTGATATATGTGATATCATATTGTTTCTTCGACCTGCAAAGTATCACCCGCTACATGATGAAATGGTTTTAAGAGTAGAGTATAGACACTTAAATTTTGTAACTCGAGTTACAAGTTCGGTTATGTTTGGTGATTCGATTGCAGATAACATCATTAAACACATTATCGATTTTACAGAGAATTACGATGAAACTGACCTGCTACTATCAATCATAAAGAATATAAAGAGCAACAAATTGAATACACCATGTACACATAACTCCCGAATGAGATTTTTTCGTCAGTGCGGTGTATACCCAAGTAAGTTTTTCGAAGACGTCAATCCAGAAATATATACTTACTGTTTAGCATGGGAGTACGTATTTGTAAAAATGGAAAACAACGAAAATCGTTTAAACGAATTCAAGGATACTGTTATTGCATGTGATTTTGACGTTATCGGGAAGGTCTTACACACATCCATTGATGAATTCGGAAACACATTATTCCACTACTTTATAATATGGAATGGTAAAGCAGAACAAACTATCATTAGTATTTTATTATCAAAATCTACAAAGGGAGAATTGTCTGATAAGGACATTGCGAACGTTTGGGCATCTTCAAAGTTGGATAATACCAATGGCCTTACACCATTACATTTTGCTGTATTCTTTGGACGGTATACTTTTTGTTTGAATTGTACAAGTATGAAGAACATAACCCGCAATCAAGTGAGATGGTTCAAATCTGCATGGAATGCGATAACTAAGCCAAAGGAAAAAGATAATATAAAACGTCTTCTTCAATCGGGCATAAACAATATTTCGGATGATGTTAAAATTGACATTGGCATGAAAGTCATTTTTAAAACTGATTTAATACCTTCAAAATCAGATATTAAGTTTGGAGATAAATGTGAATTTGATCATATCAAATCAATATTACAGTGATTGGTAACACTTTATACCGTACCTGTTATTAAACCTTTGTAAATTCACATTATGCAACGACAAATTTATATTTTTTTGAAAATTTCACATCGGCAAAAATTAACACAGAATCAGGCACTACTTTTAGACAGTTCTGTTTGTCAGTGCTCATGAAACGCATTATTTGTTCAACGTCTTTGATGAGTGTTTGTGAGACAATACGATAATAAGCCTAGTATTTTTTATAACTTTTTACAAGGGAATATGTATGTACAGTTCCAATAATAAGATTCAAAGCAAACCAAATAGAAAATGTTTTAAGTAATAAAAAAAGATCAATAAACATTGTAAAGATCAGCGTTGGCGTTATACATTTGTTTCATGTGTATTAACATGATTTAGAATGACAACATGAACATAACTTTTATTAGACCTCTTTTAAATTGGTTATGTTGTAAAATTTAATATTTTTTTCCAAAAACGATCTGTATAACAAATAATAATAATACAGTGTATATTTGATTGAAAGATATAGTAGTTAAGTTCTGTCGCTGCTTTTTTTCTAGTTGCTGAATATGTGATGTCTCTCTCCTAAAAAGACGCATACATGATTTATGTTTTGTACAGCCTTTTCGATGCAAGTAAAATGTTAAACCAGGGCGGTACATTTTAATTCGTTTGTCAAATATTATCTTAAGTCTATGTATGTTGAAAAAAAACTATTACATGTTAAAAAATAGAATTGACTTCTGAAAAATATAAAGAAATGGGTATATAACCGTGGTCCAATTGATGGATAATTATTTTTTAATAAGTAAAAGACAATGACCATTATCCAAAACAGAGCCTAATGTTTTTAACTACAGAACACCATATTCAACATCATATGGTGACAGACGCGAAAGACTTAGACATTGGTGTTTGTAGTTAAAATCAAAGTTATAATATAAGTTATTGCATTTTGATTCTTTTGTCAAGGTCAATATAGAGACTCCTGACTTAGTATGGCCATACTCATATTGATGAGGATTAAGTCAGAAGTAAGGCTTTGCTCATTGTTGAAGGCCATACGGTGACATAAAGTTGTTAATGTCTGTGTCATTTTGGTCTCTTGTGGACAGTTGTCTCATTGGCAATCATACCACATCTTCTTTTTTATATTGAAACTTAGTACATATGTTATTTATGATATGATCTTTCTAATTTTAAAGCCAAATTAGATTTTTTACCAATTTCACAGTCCATTGAACATGGAAAATGATAGTGCGAGTGGGGCATCCGTGTACTTTGGACACATTCTTGTTTACTAAATGAAATGACAGTCAACTGGTCAATTTATTAATCATGTATAATCCTATTTATTTTGAATTATAATGTTCATGTATAAAAACGAAATATCCCAAAATAGTCTTGATATACGTGTTCTAGAAAATCAAATAAATGTAGTTCCAGTTTTATAAATCGGTGCTTAATAACAACTTTATCTGTTCAAAATCCTCTTGCGCCCCATATTTGATATCTAATGCCGAAGGTATCAATTCCTCTTCAAAATAGATAAATTCGTACTCATCGTGTTTTATTGTTTCTGACGCATTTATTTCTCCTGCTTCTATTAAACTGTCTAGGGTTGAATGTTCTTGAAACAAAATATTCTTGAATGTTTGATACCACGTCTCATTATTGCGTTTTACCTTACGAATTTGTTTCAAGGTATCAAACAAATCCGATCGTCCAAAATAGGCAGCGAAGTGTAAAGGTGTACGACGCTCGTTATTACTGCATTCTGTAGATACAATGAAATCATTTACTTGCTCTTCATCGATCACACCTTTTGTATGTTTTGATAACGTGTCATATAAAATTCTTTTTTCTTCTTGCCCATTCCAAATCACTAAATAGTGGAACAAAGTGTTGCCATGGTCATCCATGCGTGTGCGTAAGACATCTTTTAAAACGTCCGGTGTATCAATCATTTGTTTCGATACTTTTGAATTATTTTCATTTGCATTCAATTTAGTTAAAAGGTAGTTCCAAGCTAGACAGTAGACAGTTAATTCCTGTTTGAAGAATTCGCTAAACTCATTAGCTAAAACATCAAAACGACGAAAAAACATTAATCGGGACTGATATGTATATGTTTGATTCTTTTTTATTTCCGTTAAAATAAATTGCAAAAGATCAGTTTCATTCCACGTTTCGGTAAATAATTTCAGCTGTTCTATGATCTTGTCAGATGAATTCAATATAAGCGAATCAGTCACTCTTTTACGAAAATCTTCTCGACTGTAATTTGCCTTTAAAACCATTTCATCAGCCTTCGGGTCATAATTTAAGGGCACGAGAAGAAATATTATATCGCTTATTTTGCATTTATTCATAACATTTTTCGCAACATTTTTTGAGTCAGTTTTACCATAAGAAATCAGAACTGCATGGTATATAGAGTGATTGTAAAGTACGATTTTTGAATCTCTATCGATTTTTAAATAACATTGCATCGATTCAAGTAAAGTAGATTTAACATTTTCCATGGTAAAATGTTTTTTTTTTAGGATAAATATCTGTCATTGCCTTTTCAAACGATTTATCCAATATATTATCAACCGTTAGTTCGTCGTCATTGCTGAGTAAAACACTAACCAATAAACAGTATTTGATTGCACTACGGTTATCGTGTTCACCTTTTATCTTTAAATTATCTAGATCTGAGACCAGATCTACTGGTGGTTGTCTGAAATACCGGATTCCTAGATTAATATGATCTTTACAAAGTGTGGCACACATCCATGGGAAACCTTTCAGAGTTTTCTCTTTGCATAGATCAGCCTCTAAAGATGTTTTCATATAAACCTCTGTACTATTTTGATTTGTTTGACACTGCTCCCATTCATCCTCTGAAGGTATATTATTCTTCCTTCTATGGAATGTCAAAATGTTTTCCTTGTCTTTCGTATCATAAAAGTTATCATCATCAAGGTCGCATATAATGTCTGATGGGTTGTGTGGTTTCAACAAGCTTCTAAACTCAGGTGAGATATGTTCGGCTAGTATTATTAGTTTTGTTTCTTTCATATTTGTCAACAAATATTCAATTCCACTGAGTTCCTGGTCTGTCAAACGCTTGATCTGACACGGTTTGCTTCTACAAGTTTTTTTTAGACAAGTTGCAATTGTATTTTTTCCTGTCCCCGTCCTCCCTTTTAAAACCAATAGAGAGTTCATTTCAAGTTTTTTACTTAAATCTTGAAACTTAGACAAACTTTTAACACTTTCCCACAAAAGTTCTTGCTCGTTTGTTCCTCTTGTTCTTTCCATATTCATGCAATACCGTATACATGATATAATTACTGTAAAAAATAAATACATATACTTTTATTCACATTCAGAACTATGTAAAGAACTTAAAAACGTTGAATTATTGTAAGATAGAAAATGTTTAGATAACCTCGCATAGTTACATTATGTGGGTGGTGGCATCATCATCATCATCATCATCATCATCATCATCATCATCATCATCATCATCATCATCATCATCATCATCATCATCATCATCATCATCATCATCATCATCATCATCATCATCATCATCATCATCATCATCATCATCATCATCATCATCATCATCATCATCATCATCATCATCATCATCATTTGTGATTGATTCTTTATCAAAGGACATAATTCAGAAAATCAATACTTACAAGCAGACACACCAATCAAAATAATACCCAGTACAATGAAAGAAGTCTTCAGATGATATTTATCGATATTGGTATCTAAAAATAATATGAATTTCTTTAAATTATTTTATAATTAGATATCTTTTATAAAACATTGGTGTTATTCGTAAAATTTGTATAAACCATTTAAATTTATCATTTTATTCTTTAGACAGATAATTTAAGTGTTCCACCTTGTTCATTTATTCAATTTGCGTAGCGATATACATCCATCTCTTGCTATATAGAAAGTATGTATTATTAAGTGCATAAATATCCCAGAACCTTTTTAGTAGTTATACATCTGTCTTGAAAAGGAGTGTTACTTATAATACGTTTTCAACTATTGAAAAATGGTCTCTAAATGATAAGGTTAATGTCTACCCTTGGTAACGTAAAGGCTGTAATCGTAATCTGGTTGACACATCACTACAGCTGCATATGATATTACACTATTCGCAGTCCCAATCATGCGTCTTTGTCTTGATTTTTACATAAATAACTACAACTCATAATTTGATTTTCACAACAGGAAGCAGTTACTGCATATTTTCCATGACACATTTAGAACTCTTTGCCTAAATTTAACTATTGTTTTTGTCTGTTCAGCTTTTATCCTTTGAGTCGCAGTTTTGTAATTCTTTTTACTGATAATTATTGAGGGCCTCCTTGGTGACTTGTGTCTGCTTTTGGGGGCATGTAAACATGAAAAAAAAATTGGAGCGTACCTAGAGAGATTTGTGTTGAATTTACACATTTTAATACTTCTACCTTAGGATTTATTATAGATAATGTATGTTTTAAAGGTTTCTGGTTGTATGACACTCGATGTGTGATATACAACAAGAACAACATATAAACGTGCATTTTCTAACGTATTCTCTCAAAGATCTGAATATATGCATCCTATTTTACATGTTCATGTATTTGGTTTTGATGTTATATTTGTTATTTTCGTGGGATTTTGTCTGATGTTGGGTCCGTTTCTGTGTGTGTTAGTTACATCGTAGTGTTATGTCGTTGTTCTCCTCTAATAATTATGCGTTTCCGTCAGTTTTAGTTTGTTACCCCGATTTTGTTTTTTGTCAATGGATTTATGAGTTTGAACAGCGGTATACTACTGTTGCCTTTATTTACATCATATTATATCCTACTGTATCGATTATGTCAAAGTGAAATATTCTTTTCTTATGCGTGTTATTACGCCCTACGGCTCATTGTAAATGTAAAATAAAACTCATTAATTGATATAGATACAGACTTTAAAATCTATCTCAAGGCCAAATGAAAGAGAAAGGGCCAATTTCCCGTGATTTGTTTTTATCGATTAGACAGTTTAATCATGTTTAGCCCGATAGATGCTTATTATAGTACATTGAATACGTCACATCATATATTTTCATACCTTGAAAGGTATTCCTACAATAAACAAGGCACGGACTTTTGTCTTATTCATTCATTAGTACCAATATTGATTTCGTTTGTTAAAACCCGTGCCTGAGGTGCATGAATATATCAATTATCACCGATAGACATTAAAAATTTGTTGTTTACTAAAAAAATAAATGTAAAGCCTACGTTGGCGTGTTAATCTTGATTGATATCATGCATGGATTTTATAGCTTTGTTTTTTATATTTAAAACTAACAAAA
Organism: Mytilus edulis; assembly: GCF_963676685.1. Taxonomy (NCBI): domain Eukaryota; kingdom Metazoa; phylum Mollusca; class Bivalvia; order Mytilida; family Mytilidae; genus Mytilus; species Mytilus edulis. The sequence continues at coordinate 36,955,532 of NC_092355.1, forward strand.
TAATAGAAAAGATAGGGGTTGAATCTAAATACAGAAAACATCCACAGATGAACACAAATACAGAAAACTTTCTGATACAAATCACCTACTCTGATTCAAAAAAGGACTTTTACTAGTATATTGGACGCATATAATCTGGATAAACTCGTATTTATCTTTGTCCCTGGTTTTGTTGGATACAGATGCAACACTTCCATGATGTTGTATCTACAGTCTCGCTTGCTGTTTAATGTTTTGATACCTTTGATACATGTACCAGTGTAGGGACGATGGTACCAAGATCAGTGATGGTATATGCACAGTTCGCGGATAACTTACTGTCAGCAGTTGTTAACATATAAAACCCTTTTCCAAAACCGTTCTTGTACAAATTTTAAAAAAAATCACAATGCCTTTTATTCGTTTTAATTGTAGTACACAAAACTTTAGGGCTTCACCGATTCATCAATTCTCGTGTAATTGGTTATGTTAAAACACCTACTTCAGCTTGAAGGCAATTTTTCCTTGCATGAATATATTATAAAATGTAGCAGAAATATGAAGCAAGTCTAGAGTATAGATAGTAATAAACACGCACAAAATGAGTAACACATAGTTTTTTTTTTAATGAAATGATTGATAGCCAAATTGATCCATAATGACTCTATAAATTAAAAAAAAACAATTCCTTAAAAATAGTATAGAAACGTTACAATTGGATATTTCATCACAAAAAATTCAAACCCTTTCTTTAAAATAATCTGACGTTAACAAATATACGCGTTAATGATGGAGCCACGGTGACTCATAAACCAATTCTTCCTATTTAACATATATATACATGTAGGTGCAATTTAGTGATGTTCCACATTTTTTTTTATTAAAACTGTTGTACTTAAGGTATTAAAGATACACTAAACCAATTTTATTTATGAGGTAAAATGTTATATTAATTACAACAACAAATTAACATAACGTTGTTTTCTTTTGTTTTGAAATGCCCTTCTCTGTTCTCGGGGGAGTCCCTTGTTGGCTGTTTGTTTTTCACACCAATGAATAAAATTGAGAATGGAAAAAAAAACTGTCAATTCTTCTGGGTTTTTTTTTGGGGGGGGGGGGGGGTGGAGGCTGGTAAATAAACTATTTTCAGAGATATCATAATATATGAAAATCGATATATATGAAATGCAAAACATTTGACGTCTTGTTTTAATCGTAAATTTTGAACTTACAGCACTTTATGAAATTGGTCCTTCAAAAAATACAGGGGTAAGTTGTCCAACCTCTTTGATAGAGTTAAAGGTATAAACAGGTGTGAAAGAACTGGTACAAAGTGAGAAAACAATCGTGATAGTCATAGCTACGGGTATGAAAGAACACAACATAAATTCTTTTTGTTCCACCATTAATCAAAGTGAAATAAGGAAATCATTAATTGATTTTAGAAGTCGAAGTCCACTTGCAAGTGAAATTCGATCTCTTTGAATCTGTATTCATCATGTTCATGTGAACTTCAATGTTACACATTATTTACCTAAAGATGGATTACGCATGCATTACGTGTGTTCGGTTTAAAAGTGAAAATAATGTCAACATTGAAAATGAAACAGAGGTAAACCATTTGATTGACTGAGACGACTTACAAAAACTCATTCTTATACAGGTTAAAAGAATGATGAACCTACATTTTGACCATATACACAGCTACTTTTGCAAAGGTACTATTTCTGTACCAAAAGTCTGTAGTACTGGAAATCTACTTTTAATATTCAGTACTATTTGGTTACTTTAACATTATTGTAATATTTAGGTACCTGTATTTTACAGTACTTGATTTGCACTTGAAATTTAAGTACTACATATTTTTTGTTGCATGGTAACATTTTCAGCATTTTGAAAGTTTGTCTTCTTCAAATCTCATTAAGTTATGATGTTCAAACATGGAATACTGTGATCATTGTTTGTATTATTTTTGTACCAATATTTTAAGTACAAATCAAGTACTGGAAAATACAAGTGCCTAAATATTACAATAATTCTAGAGTAAAGAAATAGTACTAAATATTAAAAGTAAATTTCCAGTACTACAGATTTTAAGTACAGAAATAGTACAGAAATAGTACCTATGCAAAAGTAGCTGTGTAATACCTTGAAAATTTGAACTGCACGAGTTTGCTTTCTATTTATGTGTGTTATAAAAAGAAATGGGAATTGAAATGGCACATAGGTCAAATAGACAAGAACCCGACCAAAGGGCAGTTAAAAGCCAAAGGCCACCATTGGGTCTTTAACGCAGAAAATCAAGAATCCCGCCACCTCCGCTCACCTCTATATAAAATGTGTACTTGTTCAGTGCAAATTGAAAATTGAACTCATACTAAACTCCAAAACAGTAAATGTACTTAAAATTTAAAAAATCATATCAGACTTACAAAAGCCAGATGCTCCTCACTTGGAACATCCGCAAAACTGCTCCGGGGTTACACATGTTTTATGAGATCTCAGACCTCCCGCTATTTCAATAGACTAGTTAATGTAGAATAAAGACACCAATACGCACTGTAAAACTAAGTTAGATAGAATTACGAGTCCGATATAGAATAGGTAACAGTAGAAACTAGGCAAAATGACAATGATACATATATTAACAAGGACTATTAGCTGTTTCTGACATGGCAGCTCCAGACCTCAATTTCACTATTTGAAAGATAATGTCTTCATCAGAAGTAAATCAAAGTCAATCTCTCCCGTAAGGGTTAAGTAACATACCATCATCAAATATGTTAGGCGTACTTAATTATAATCCTGGTACCTTTGATAACTAATTAGAAGAACAAAACTCTAAGTCTGCAAACAATTGGTTTTAAAATAAACGTGTTTATTTCCGATGCATATCAGTGAATCAATATTAATATCAAAATATGTCACCCTAATGACCTGACAACAGTATCGTAACCATACTCCTTCTAAATAGGTTTGTTTCAATGTTAGGTTAATTATTTAGTTTACTGCCGACATTTTTGTGCTATGTTTATGTTCATATCAGGTTATATGAACTTCGGCAGTTTTCGGTCAAACCAAAGGTTAGCTGGATGGTTTCTAGGCTAAACTATAGACGAAATATTGATACATGTTATCGAGCATATGCATTGTGAATTGTTTATTTGACATCTTCTATAAATTTGATATGCGTTTTGAATGCTATAAAACAAATTTGCGAATTTAGTAAAATCAGTGAACACGAATCCGCCAGCTAGTGCTCCCTTAAATCTATCAAAGAGGCAATATTAAAGTACAATGGCATCCTCAAATGAAAACAACACACGATAACTATCAAACGAATTAAATGTTTAAGGTGGTACCCAACACCTTCATTACAATTTGTTTGGCTCGTTTAATTTTCAAAAAATTTTGACAAAGTATTTACTTTGACCCTTTGACAAAATTATAAAAATTTCAAAATATTTGAACCAACCAATTTATCAGAAAATATACACTGGTTATATTATAAGCAGTTTGACAAACACTAATTTTGATCATTGATAAGCTTAATATTCCCTTAACAACACTACATAATTCAAACGTTAAGCTGATTTTACAGAGTTATCTCCCTGTAGTGTTAGGTACCACCTTAAGTAATTATTATTTGAATTTTAACCAGTGGAAATAATTGTCTTAAACAGATCATTATTTTATTCCTTGAAGCATATTTCATTGACACTTGGTATCGTCGGACCTCACTCTTCGATATCAGTATGTAAATGGTACAAATATCACCAAACATATAAACACAGGTTCACTTACTTGAAAATCATATTGCTAATGTAATGAGCTAAAATCAATGTTCAAATTGGTTTACCTTAAATGCTGTGTATTGTTATTATTTAGTATTTAAAATTACAAACCTGGAAACAATCCTTCGTTTGCTTTAATTGTGTGATCTTCGTTTACGTTACTTCCGCTTGAAAAAATAATTGAACATTTCACCTATTACCTAATACCATACATTATAAACATCACTGTACTTCAACTAATCATTCATGTATCCTGTTATTGGATTCGACTTCTATAGACCAAACTCTTAATTAAAAACAGGAATTACTAAGTTCATAATTTTAATAAGCATTTGTTCCCGTATGAACAGAACCAAGTTCTGTAATAGGTCATTTTGGGGTTGCCTTTTAGAAAAAGGGAAAAATGAGGTAATAATGAAGAATAATTACGGTTATTTAGGGATTCACTTAAAATTGATAGAATTTGTTAGCAATTTAACAAAATGTAGTTGATACATTACTTTTTAACAACTTATAATAACAAATATCGGAATGATTTTTTAGGTTGTGCAAAATTGTCAGCTTTAGTTTATCTATAAAAATGAGAAGATGTGGTATGAGTGCCGATGAGACAACTATTCTTCAAAGTCACAATGTGTAAAAGTAAACAACTGAATGAATAATTTACTACCTCAGAAATAGATTACCTTAGCTGTACTTGGTAAAACTTTTAGGAATGTTTTGTCCTCAATGCTCTTCAACTTCGTACTTTATTTGTTAGCAATTTAACAAAATGTAGTTGATACATTACTTTTTAACAACTTGTAATAACAAATATCGGAATGATTTTTTAGGTTGTGCAAAATTGTCAGCTTTAGTTTATCTATAAAAATGAGAAGATGTGGTATGAGTGCCGATGAGACAACTATTCTTCAAAGTCACAATGTGTAAAAGTAAACAACTGAATGAATAATTTACTACCTCAGAAATAGATTACCTTAGCTGTACTTGGTAAAACTTTTAGGAATGTTTTGTCCTCAATGCTCTTCAACTTCGTACTTTATTTGGCCTTTTAAACATTTTTTTATTCGAGCGTCACTGATGAGTCTTATGTAGACGAAACGCGCGTTTGACGTAAATATAAAATTTTAATCCTTGTTTCTATGATGAGTTTATTTATTACCAATGGTTATGTTTGGAACAAACGACCACCAATGATTAACAGGTTTTAAACATGAAAATTCAAATTTTGTGTGAACAAAAAATAATGAGATAATATTAAGATAATATTAAGATAGAATAAAGAAAACAACTCTTATAGTATGCATTTAGAAAAGAAAACGGAAACAAGTTGGAATACGTAACCTTTAGTTTTTGTTACATAGTAAAATAAAAAGTAAAGTAAAAGTCTATCAAATAGAGAAATTCTACTCTAAAATGTTGCACGTCTCATTAAAGATAGATTTCTGCTATTTTTACCTATTTTACAATATAAGATGAATGAAAACACACAAGCTACCATAAAAATCATATAAATACATCATATGCCTACAAAAATATGTAATTTTATCATTTTCCTTATGTGCCTATCCGAAGTCGGGAAACTGTAGTTGAGTGGTTGTCGTTGTTTTGTATCTGTCATATTTAGTTGTCGTAAATTATTTTGTTATACACTAGGCGGTTAGTTGTCTCGTTTCAATCGTTTCAAATTGTTCATGTCTTGGCCTTTAAAATAACCAACAATACTGGATGAGGTTTTTACATTACTGAAGACTGTACGGTGGCCGATAACTGCTACTAGTATCATCCACTTCATTTGAACTGGGATGGTAAGTTGTCTCATTGGCAATCATGAATGATCTCATTATCTTTTTAAAAATGTAGTTCAACTATTTTTTCTTATCAGATAGTGATACCTTTTATTGGTTATTTCACATTTCATGTCTGGTACAATTTGATCCTTGGTTAAGCAAATATAATCTGAAAAAAAATCGAATTTGTAAACATAGGAATTTAATCTAATCAAATCCACTGTATTTTGAAATGAAATATATTGATATACCAACGGTAATGTTTGGAAGATGTTTTTTTCATGAGACAATCATAATTCCTATAGGAATATACTGTACTTCTCTTCTTGGAAACGGGTTTATTTGTCAAAGCGATACTATAACATGTATACAGAAGTAGGAATAAAAAGAAGCTGATAATAGTCTTTTACTGAATGTTCCTCTATCATTAATGCATGGATGAAATAAATTCTACTCCAAACGATGACCTCGAGCATCACTGAAGAGACGTCAGAATGCATATATATTTATGTTTTGTAACAAAATATGTTTCATATGCAATATAACAACATTTCATCATCAAAATAATAAATTTGGTATACACACATTTGATCTGCATTACACATAACACACGTTGATGCGAAATAAGCCAGGAGCTTGCTGTTTTTTATTGTTATTCATAAAAAAAATTATGATAAAGTAGAAATACAAATACAGATCATGTGTCTATGCTTCGCTTTTATTGGTATTTAAATGGTCCGTTTTACTTTCAGTTTGAAAGACCTTTCTAGGTCCTAGATTTGGTCGTAATGGTACACACATTAAAAAATTGAGGACATACATTTCATTGGAACATAAAGTAGGACGAATTGAAGCCAGATCCTTTTTTTAATCAGAATGCTAGTTTATAAAATATACCTACCTGATGTAAGAATAGAACCTTCCTCCTTACACCTTTTACGGTAACAAGTGCAGTCCTCGTCCGTAGGCGAACAATAACAGTCATGTTTTGGTTTGAAGATATATTCATATCCCTGTCTATAATCACAAAAACATTTTACATCTTCTTCCTCCGATCCATTGTCTAGTATAACTTGACCTTCCTCAGCACATACTGACTTTAGATATGGACACTCGACACTATCATTTGACCAATAGATGAATGGTGCAAAATACGTATCTGAACATTTTTCGGCATCTAGATTTCCACTTAGAACAGCACGATAACCTAGATTTAAATTAATTCTACCTTTAAATTGAAATGTCATTTTTTCCTACCCTGTTTTTTTTTATCAAATTAATTGAATTAACTTAAATTTGAAAGTCTGCCATGATCTCAGTATCAGTGCAATCAATTGCAGGGGCCAAACATTGATTATTTTCATACCTACTCCTCTGAGAGTTTGTTTTTTGTAACAATAATCAGATTAATTTATTTGTTATCGGATTCGCTCCAGTAGAGAATCAAATTTGTGAATAAAGGTAGCCTACTTGAACTCCACATGTATTTCCAAATATAAGTCTGAAAGCGCTTAGCAGGTTATTTCGCGGGGTGCAATTTTTTGCTTATTTTCGCATAGAACACAATCGCCAAAATAAACTCCGTCAATTTAAATCGACACATGCAAAGCTCTTGATAAAATATTTTTACTCTTTGAGTATGTTTGTTTTGTTCATGCATCGTTGACAATGTAATGGAATTTGATGCGACTGTCATACAAGTGAGAGGTTTAGCTAGCTATAAAACCAGGTTCAATCCACCATTTTCTACATTAGAAAATGCCTGTACCAAGTCAGGAATGTGACAGTTGTTATCCATTCGTTTGATGTGTTTGGACTTTTGATTTTTCCTTTTGATTTTGGATTTTCCTTTTTGAATTTTCCTCGGAGTTCAGTATTTTTGTGTTTTTACTTTTTTCAATACGCCAAAATAATAACCGACAAAATATTTCGTATCCCTTATTCAATGAAAATCGCGACATTTTATTCCCGCGAAAATAACCCGCTAAACGGTAAAACATTTTGAAAGAATGATGGGGATAATCAATAGTGTTAAATATAAAGAATTTATCTGTGTGCTGCTTCGACTTCTAGATAAAAATTATCAATATGAATGTCTTCCCAAAACGTTATTTTCATACGGTACTTTAATTTCCTAGAATTAATTATCTACAATAAAATACAGTACCTGATGGTATATCATCGGGTTTTGTACATTTCTCTGTCAAATTCTTTGTATTTTTATCATATAAACAATGGTAAAATGGTTCGTTTTCACACTTAGATTTTATCGCCCTAAATTGCCAGTGAGACTTATGAGGGCATTTTATGTCATACGTCACAACTCCAACTATTTTGATTATTTCAATCTGAAAATAGAATACAAAACATATTATAAGTAAGGCTTTAGATATTAAACAAAATCTTTTCAATGCTCTTCAACTTTGTACTTCTTTGGCTTTATAAATATTTTGATATGAGCGTCACTGATGAGTCTTATGTGGACGAAACGCGCGTCTGGCGTACTAAATTATAATCATGGCACCTTTGATAACTAATTACAACAGTTGACGTAAAATCCATTCGTTTAGTGTGATTACTTGAATTTGTTATGTAATTTTGCGAGGTCTTAAGATGAATATGAACATGATGAAGTTATCAGCTGGTTCGTTATTCGAAATATGACATGCCAATCGTATGCTAGCAGTCGGTTCGATATTCAAATAAAGTTGAAAATTATCAATAACAAAATATTCGAAAACATGAAAGGTTTGATACTCATAGTTAAAAGGAGTAAAAATATATGAAGGACACTGTTTTATGATCCATTCATGGTGTCATCAATTCTCAAATACAAACCCTTTTGTTCATCGCACATTGGTCTTTATAAATATATATTTTTATCCAAAAATAAAACATCAAAGTTTGTTTTATATATGATATAAGTAAAAACATAAAATAAAGGCTTGAAAGAGCCTTTGTCGCTCACCTTGGTCTGTGTCCATATTAAACGTAGGATATACATTATAGACATAAATAGAAAACATGACAAAGGAGTAGGTCCGGTAAGGACCGATTTTGGCCTCAAATTTCAGGTTCATCTGACGAAAGATTTTGACCCCTTTTTAAACACTTAAGTGTCTATTTCATCTGAATCAATTAGTTTATGTGAAAGATTTTAACTGATTTAGTCATTAAAAACGCTCAGATTCAAGCTTATATATGAAAAATCTACCAAATATGCCGGAAAATGTCACTTTTCAGATGATTTTTGTCAAAAATGAAAGTGGCCGCATCCGTGTTCATCCTCAACCTTTATATATGTTATGTATTATCATAAAATACGACTTACATTTCAATATTAAGGATGAACACGAATGCGGCCACTTTCGTTTTACACGAAAACCGTCTAAAATTTAACTAAAATGCTAGAATTGTGAAGATTTCAGTAATTTAGCATGACTTAATGGTGCTAGTACCCGATATATGTGCATTGTATTGTCAAAAACAGCCCATATTTATGTAGCAGAAGCATTCTACTGTCCAATAAATAACTAAACGTTCACATTTTAACAATTTTGTAAAACTGCTATATTTTAGGGCCAAAAAGGGGTCTTACCGGACCTACTCCTTTGTGATTTGGTGATGGTAATGTGTTTGTAAATTTTTACTGAACAGTCTTGCTGTAATCAATTATCTCTATCTATAATGAGATTTAAGTTTCAGAGGAAAATATTTTGTAAAAAAGTACGAAAGATTTTACAAATTTTACGAAAATTGTTTAAAAATTACTATAAAGGGCAATAACTCCTAAAGGGGTAAATTCACCGTGTTGGTCATGTTGACTTATTTGATGTTCTTACTTTGCTGTATTGTTGCTATTTACAGTTTATCTCCATCTATGATAATATAAAAGATAACAACCACAAACTGCACACTTTTCTTAAAATTACAAATTTAGAGGCAGCAATTGAACAACAGGTTGTCCAATTTGTAAGAAATATTCAGGGCAGATAGATTTTGACATAATAAGCAATGTTACTCCCTTGTCAGATTTTCTCTAAACGATTTGGTTTCAGAAGTATAAGCCAAAAAACACATTTTACCCCCATTATAATCATTAGCCATGTTGGCTATCTTGGTTGTCGGTGGAGTCGTTGGACACTTTTTTGTTTAAACTGAAGAGTCTTATGATGAGTATGGTTAATTTTGATTAAATTTGTCTTAGTCGTTTCAGAGGAGAACATTTTTGTAAAAGATTACAAAAATTAAAAACAAAGTTGTTAAAAATTTACTGTAAGGAACAACTACTCCTTAAGCGGTCAGTTGAAGATTTTTGTCATGTTGACTTATTTGAATAACTTACTTTGACGTTTCGTCCCCGAGGGTATCACCAGCCCAGTAGTCAGCACTTCGGTGTTGACATGAATATCAATTATATGGTCATTTTTATAAATTTTCTGTTTACAAAACTTTGAATTATTCGAAAAACTAAGGATTTTCTTACCCCAGGAGTAGATTACCTTAGCCGTATTTGGCACAACTTTTTGGAATTTTGGGTCCTCAATGCTCTTCAACTTTGTATTTGTTTGGCTTTTTAACTATTTTGATCTGAGCGTCACTGATGAGTCTTATGTAGACGAAACGCGCGTCTGGCGTATAAAATTATAATCCTGGTACTTTTGATAACTATTTACACCACTGGGTCGATGCCACTGCTGGTGGACGTTTCGTCCCCGAGGGTATCACCAGCCCAGTAGTCAGCACTTCGGTGTTGACATGAATATCAATTATATGGTCATTTTTATAAATTTTCTGTTTACAAAACTTTGAATTATTCGAAAAACTAAGGATTTTCTTACCCAGGAGTAGATTACCTTAGCCGTATTTGGCACAACTTTTTGGAATTTTGGGTCCTCAATGCTCTTCAACTTTGTATTTGTTTGACTTTTTAACTATTTTGATCTGAGCGTCACTGATGAGTCTTATGTAGACGAAACGCGCGTCTGGCGTATAAAATTATAATCCTGGTACTTTTGATAACTATTTACACCACTGGGTCGATGCCACTGCTGGTGGACGTTTCGTCCCCGAGGGTATCACCAGCCCAGTAGTCAGCACTTCGGTGTTGACATGAATATCAATTATATGGTCATTTTTATAAATTTTCTGTTTACAAAACTTTGAATTATTCGAAAAACTAAGGATTTTCTTACCCCAGGAGTAGATTACCTTAGCCGTATTTGGCACAACTTTTTGGAATTTTGGGTCCTCAATGCTCTTCAACTTTGTATTTGTTTGGCTTTTTAACTATTTTGATCTGAGCGTCACTGATGAGTCTTATGTAGACGAAACGCGCGTCTGGCGTATAAAATTATAATCCTGGTACTTTTGATAACTATTTACACCACTGGGTCGATGCCACTGCTGGTGGACGTTTCGTCCCCGAGGGTATCACCAGCCCAGTAGTCAGCACTTCGGTGTTGACATGAATATCAATTATATGGTCATTTTTATAAATTTTCTGTTTACAAAACTTTGAATTATTCGAAAAACTAAGGATTTTCTTACCCCAGGAGTAGATTACCTTAGCCGTATTTGGCACAACTTTTTGGAATTTTGGGTCCTCAATGCTCTTCAACTTTGTATTTGTTTGGCTTTTTAACTATTTTGATCTGAGCGTCACTGATGAGTCTTATGTAGACGAAACGCGCGTCTGGCGTATAAAATTATAATCCTGGTACTTTTGATAACTATTTGACTGAACTTTATTGCTTTTTACACTTTATCTCTATTGTAATGGTATTCAAAATAAAAACCAAAAACTGCAAATTTCCTTAAAATTACTAATTATAACCCAACAACGGGTTGTCTGATTAATCTGAAAATTTCAAGGCAAATAGATAGTGATCTAATGGAAAACTTTCCTGTCTTTTAGGATTTGCTGTTAATGCTTCAGTTTCTGAGATATAATCAAAATCTGCAATTTACACTTATTTTCTATTTGTAGCCATGTCGGCCATGATATGGATGATAAGGAGGCAGGGTCATCGTACATATTTTGTTAAACTATATACCCTAGTAATAATAGTGGCCAAGTCTGGGTAAATTGGGCTTTGTAGTTCCAAAAGAGGAATTTTTTAAAAAGTTAACGGACGACGGACGACACGTGATGAGTAAAGATCATTTGACCCTTTGGGCCAGATGAGCTTAAAACCATCACTCTAGTTACATTTAATAATATAAATATATATAATTATGGAACACCAAAATAAAATGAATTATATAGTAAAAACATACAGGAGACGCTTAATTGTCACTGAGACCCCTTTGATCTCTCAATCTTCATAAAAATTATGCAGGTAATTAGTTAATATTAAGATACAATGTACAATTAAGACTAAAATGAATTTTGATAAATTTTTTGTCTTCTATGTTTACGGAGGACTCAAAGTGCTAGTTTGATGTTCAAAATGTATAGAGACACTTTACCAGAGACCTAATATTTTGACGATTTTTTTGGCTGAAAAGTGACAATTGTAACCCTCCGTAGATATCGAAGACGACATCATTTTTGAAAATTCTTTCGATTCATCTGTGTGTATATATTTTGTAAGAGTTCATTGGATTTAAATGAACGTTGAAAGACCAATGGAGTCGAGCCGTAATTTTGCAATCTCCGGCAGATTTATTAAGTAAATTTGAATATGAAATCGACTGTTGACTGCCGGTTGGATATTGAATATCGAATATCGAGTACCGAACCGGCTGCTAACTTCACAGAGATGGTCTTAAGTTAATTGTTATAAATTATAGAAACCACAATTTTAAAACTTGTCCGCTTATTGTTTTACAAGTTTTTGGGTGTAAGGAATTTACACAGGCTTCAAATCCCCCAAAAATATAGCATTTGCTCTGATTTTTTTTATAATTACAATTCTGTTTGCAATTGCTGGTTTCATCGTGGAATTTTAAATAATGATAAATGGTAAAATTAAAATTGAGAATAGAAATGGGGAATGTGCCAAAGAGACAACAACCCGACCATAGAAAAAAACAACAGCAGAAGGTCACCAACAGGTCTTCAATGTAGCGAGAAATTCCCGCACCCGGAGGCGTCTTTCAACTGGCCCCTAAACAAATATATACTAGTTCAGTGATAATGAACGCCATACTAATTTCCAAATTGTACACAAGAAACTAAATTAAAATAATACAAGACTAACAAAGGCCAGAGGCTCCTGACTTGGGACAGGTGCAAAAATGCGGCGGGGTTAAACATGTTTGTGAGATCTCAATCCTCCCCCTATACCTGTAGCCAATGTAGAAAAGAAAACGCATAACAATACGCACATTAAGATTCAGTTCAAGAGAAGTCCGAGTCTGATGTCAGAAGATGTAACCAAAGAAAATAAACAAAATTTTTACATATTTACAGGACTTCTCGTTTTTAATTTTCCTCGGAGTGAGGTATTTTAATTAGTTTACTTTATACATTAAAAATGTATTCACTGGCAATCATACTGCATCTCCTTAATTCATACAATGTATAACTACACATTCTGACACGCTTGGTATTAATTAATAATAATGCCTTGGTATACATATCATTTAGAGGGTGCACTATTCTAATCTTTTTTATACTTTCACTAATTTTGATCACTAAACACAGGTACTGGACGTGAAATATTAAAATCTGTTCTAGAATTTTATAGAGAAGTAATAAAGTCCTGGATTTTGACTGGATTGGGCAAACAATGTAGCAGTGACATATGCTGATATAAGAAAACAAACAATTTGGGAGAATAAATTATCTTTGAAAACTGGATTAAAAGTGATATAATATACTTGAATGACATTCTAAGATCACATGGAAAGATCGTTATTTTGAGACTACATTTTTTTCAAATAAAATGTTATATGACTATCTAGTGAATAGTAAAAAAGAAACGTCAGTAGGGATCAACTGGTGGCTCAAAATTTTACCATTGCAAGAAGCTTCTAATATGAATTCATTATATAACTTTATTTTCAAATACTTAATTAACTGAAAATAAATTAAAAATATACAGATGGAAACTACTACAGTTTATTGTACCAACCAAAAAACATTTATGACAATGGAAAATAACTAATAACAGTTTGTGTAATTTTTGTAACATAGAGGAAGACCTTGCTCATTATATTTTCAATTGCTCTTGTTTGACAAGATTTGACAACAAATATACGATCTCTTAAAAAAGAGTAATTTAGATTTTTCAATAAAATTACAACACATGATATTTGGATACAAAATTACAGACAGAAAGTATTACCCAATAATTTTTTTGATTACAATTATTGGTTTTTCAATATATAAGTCGTACTATGTATCTTAGCAGAAAACAAAAAAACATAGACGTCTACAGATTATGTGTTAATGAATACACCAAGAGAGTAGATACCAATATTAATAGACATAAGACAATAAGTCCAAATGTTACTTTCAATTAAAAGAAACACACATAATAAATGAATATTTTTTTTATAAATTTGTTAATATAGAGTTGTCAATTAATTTAATCAGCTGATTATTCCCTTCTTTATCAAGCTGAGGACAATCCGTGCTTTACGGCAAATATTTTTATTTTCTTTCTTTTTGGGGGGGGGGGGCACGCCCGCCACGCACTGCGTCTGAATCCGCCCCTGATTACTAACTTTTTTCATATTGTAATAAGCTGGACAACGAGTTGTTTTACATTTAGGACGACCTTAAAATATGCATTATCTACATGTAGAACGTAAATTTTACACATTAATCATTATTACCTGTCAAAATACTAAAGTTGATAAATATGATAATATTTATTTTTGTCGATTCAAAGGTCGTCATGAGTGTGATAATATCATGAATAAGATAACATTATCAATATTGTTCTTTTCCTTCTCAATCTTTACACCGAGGTGTATCAGGATTTATCAAAGTTATTCAATCTGAGATGTGTTATACGACATTACAAACTCAGAATATCCATTGTTTGGTGTATTTACCGTAAAAAATTATCAATTTCTGCAAAGATTCGGAAGATCTGCAGGATTTGCATCATATTGTACTGACCACAATGAAGTGTGTTATTCTTTAATATTGTTTATGATTTTAATACACACTACGTTTAAATATTTGATAAATCAATTATCAATTGAAATCATCATAAAGAATGTTTTTATTCTAAAAACCAATTTGTAAAGAACATCAAATATCATTTTTATCCAGAGATTCTTAGTACTTACTGCAAAAAGTATTGATAACACTATACTCGCCATACTACGTCTTCAATTGTAATACCATGCAAATGATAAAATAAACCTCCAGAAATCTAATAAATAAATGCAAACACGTTCAATCATGTAAGTTGTATACAAATTTATTCCAATGCTTCAGAAAATAGATTATAAGGCTGTTTTCTGCTCCTTAATCGGGTTGTTGTCTCTTTGAAATATTCCCAATTATATTCTCAATTTTATAACACCAAACATGTAAGTTTTCAACAGAAAACTGGAAAAGATCCAATAAAAGGTCATTAACTTTAAAAGGTTAAAATTGCACAAGAAATGTGTGAAGAAATCACGCATAAACTTACAACGAAACAGTGGATACAGTATGATGCTGTAAGGTTCTCGCGAGTTGGTTGACAGTTACGGAAACTCTGTTTCAAAGATGATATGGAATATGTTCTATATTTCATTACTACAATCTCGTCCCCTTTTCCCAAATGTAACCTATCGAATTATCAATTTTTATTGGTTTTATCATATTGATATTTATGTGAATGATTTTGAATATTAATTTGTGGAGCTGGATCTGCTTACCTCTCCGGAGTACATGAGATCGTTCCGTGAGATTGGTTTTGCGTAGTCTTTAGTTTCATGTAGAGTTTTCTGTACTGTTGTTTGACTGTTTGAATGTCAATCCGATATTTATTGAGTAAATCATAATCTTGTTTGTGAATGCGTTGAAAAAATCAGATACTTTTTCCTTCGACACCCTAAGTCTGCTATTTTGTGAGCTCATACAATTTTGATTATTTACACTGCCAAATACGATATAATTTATGTCATCCTTAAAGATGTCTACAATAAATTGGAAAACAATAATAGATATAATATAAATATGAAAAGTTAAATAAAACGTTTAAATCAAAATAATTAATTCTTTTTCATTTTTTTTTTAGATTTTGACCATATATCATAAACTCTTAGTGTCTTTGCATCAACACGTTTTCCTATTTTTCAATACTTAAATGCAACAAAGCATTTGTACACAATTGAATATAAACAGATTTATTATCTCCAGAAATGAAATAGGAACACAGAAAGTCCCGTCTAATGCCCATATTATTTAAACCAAATCAGAACAGCAAACTATCAGTTTGCTCTTTATTAAACTGTTGGGTTTTTAATTCACTGACCACAACGTCACATAGAAAGATAAATTGAACAAGATTAATATTTAAAATTTGAAAATGAAATATATGCCTCACATATATTGCCTACACACTACTTAACGAAAAGTCAAAAAAACTAATTACGGAACTCTATGAAAAATTCAAAACGGAAAGTTCCTTATTAAATGGCAAAATCAAAAGCTCAAACACATCAAACGAATAGAAAACAACTGCCAAATTTCTGACTTGGTAAAGACATTTCCTTATGTAAACAATAATGAATTAAGTACACACCTATCACAAGTATTAATAGAAAACATATTCAAGTTCAATACAAAAAGAGTAAAATCACAATAAAACTGACGCTCGAAGAAAATTCAAAAAGGAAAGTCCCTTATCAAATTGAAAAATCAAATGCTAAAACACATCAAGCGAATGGATAACAAATGTCATATTCATGAACTGGTACAAGCATTTTCTAATGTAGAAAATGGATGATTGAACCTTGTTTTATAGCTAGCTAAACATTTCCCTTGTATGACAGTCGCACTAAATTCCAATATACTGACAACGTTGCGTGAACAATACAGACAGAACAATGGGTTAAAATATCTAAAAAGGGGTACAGCAGTCAACATCGTGATATCATCTTAATCACTATAAAAACATACAAATGTAACAAAGAAGGACAAAAAGGCATATATCATATTTCACAACCTCATATTGTTTTTTCAGTATTCCGTTTTATTTATCTAGTATGTAAAATCCACTCATAATTCTTATCTACGCAAGAAACCATATCCTTGTCCCCGAGTAATTATTGTACCGAAAACATTCATTAAACTTATGTTTTAAAAGTCACACTAATCATATTTACTATAACGAACCAATTTCTATAAGGTCTTGATTACCTTCTAAATATGAACTATACAAGATAAGACTTCGTCGTGATTATAACTGTAAAACCTAAGCATATATACCAACCGTAGTCTCCTCAAGTCGACATTTGAGATCGATCAACAACAACATGAACGAAGTTCAGATCTGAATTTGCATCACTGACCACAATAGTTGTTGATCTAGGGATTGATCATACACCGGAAAGATTTTCAAAATTTAGAAACGATCGAAGCAGTTAACATGAATACGACGAAGCCGTTCTTATAGTGCGAGCAAATCACACAAGCTAGATTTGTGATGTTTAACTAAGCAATCCGTATATTGTAAATAATTCATTTCTTTAAATCATAAGATAACATTCTTCAATTCTACAAACTATATTCGGTTTTTTAATGTGTATTACATTCAACATAATAGAATAATACGCCATTTTACACAAGGCTTCTTCTATTGATAAAATGTATTCGTCAAACAAAATATTTGTATTTGTTATCTAGTTTATTTGTTTGAGGGACTTTGCAATGTTTTGAAATTTATTTAATAATCTACTAACTTTGTAATGTAATGTTTTACATATATCTGACGCTCTTCATTAACACTATCGTTGTCGATAAGTGAAAAGGTGAAATTTCAATTAAAACAATTAATAGGTTCTCTTACCTGCAAGTCAAATCTTAGCATGTGATCCAAAATACCTTGTTACATCATGATAAGATAATGAATACATTGGTCATGTTTGTAATGATGTTATTTCAAGGGAGACAACCTAGCCAGTGTACATTAAATAGATTAACATAAGTTAATGACGAAATGATTTATCTTTTAAACAATAACAATCTGAAAATGATACTACCTTCGAACATGCAAGAAAATGAAAAAAATTACAGTAATTTTTGTAGTAATTTTTAACTTCCAAAAATATTTTATTCAAATGAATCTACAATTTTTGTATTTCTTGTTGCCTACCATTTTGCTTTCTTTCGTAAGCTTAGCAACCTTTTTATACATACCCTGTTGATAGTTTCTTACGGATGTGTAACAGGAACTACACGAATCACCACACAACACACCTGGATTATGTTATAGATTACACTTCATTTGAATTGAGAATTTGAGTTCAAAAGATTTACAGTCTCCGATTCTTTCCAATTTGAGTATACTTACTTGATAATTTAATAACACGACTTGTGTTATATGGTTAAGACACTTTATAACAAGAATATCAGTTGTGAGCCGATTTTATATTATGATCACGTTGAAATTGCTAAATCATATGGAATACAAGTGTGTGGTAAAAACTAAATATTCTAGGTTGCTAAAATGTTCAGAGTATGTTCTGTGAGCTACAATACAACCAATGAAAACAATCGGTTCACGGCTGGTGGAGTTTGAATTCCCCGAGGGTATCACCAGCCCAGTAGTCATCACTTTTGTGCTGATATGAATTATAATTGGTATGGTCATATTTATAAATTTACTGTTTACAAAACGCTTGAATTTTTGAAAAACTAAGGCTTTTCTACCTCAGAAATAAATTACATTAGCTGTATTTGGCAAAACTTTTCGGGATTTTGGTTTTCAGTGCTCTTCAACATCATACTTTATTTGGCTATTTTGACTTTTTGGGGTTCAAGCGTCACTGATTAGTCTTTTGTAGACGAAACAGGCGTGTGGCGTAAATATCAAATGTAATCATGGTATTCGTTATGAGTTTATTTACAGAAGAGATAGATCAAAATTGAAAATGAAAATGGGGAATGTGTCAGTAGATCAGACAACAGCAGAAGGTCACCAATAGGTCGTCAATGCAGCGAGAGAAACTGCTGCAACCGGAGGCGTCCCTCAGCTTGCTTGTAAACAAATATATACTAGTTTAGTGCTAATGGATGTCATACTAAACCCCGAATTATACACAAGAAACTGAAATTAAAAATCATACAAGACTTACAAAAGCCAGAGGCTCCTGACTTGGGACAGGCGCAAAAAGATAAACATTTTTTTTATATCTCAAGCCTTCCCCTATACCTCTAGCCAATGGAAAGAAAGGAAAACGCATAACAATACGCACAGTAAAATTCAGTTCAAGAGACGTCAGAGTCCGCTGTCAAAAATGGTAAAAAAGAAAATAAACAAAATGATAATAAAACATAAATAACAACAGACTACTAGCATTTACTGACATACCAGCTCCAGACCTCAATTAAACTGATTGAAAAATTATGTGTTCATCATATGAATATCAGGCACAATCCCTCCTGTTAGGGGTTGAGTTTTATACCATCATAAAATATTCTAGAAGATTATAACCCGTGTCATGCCAACAACTGGTTTTAAGATAAATGTGTTTAATTCCGATGCAAAGACCCTATACATGAATTAATAGTGAAGCCAAAATATGCAATCTTTAATGACCTGACATCAGTACCGTAACTATAACGTTTGGCTTTCACACTTTTTGTATCTGGGCGTCGCTGGTTAGTCTTGTGTTGACGAAACGCACTTCGGACGTTTTAAAATTAAAGCCTGATGCTTTACGTAAGTTTTTATTCTTGTGTTTCTTTGTCCAATATGTTCTTCTATATATTTTTATTGTAGTCCTGTAATATTATGTTGTCATTTTAATGTTATATTCAACATGGCAATTAAAGCGGGCGGTTTCAGCATGCCACAAAACCAGGTTCAACCCACAATTTTTTTTTAAACATGTCCTGTACCAAGTCAGGAATATGGACATTGTTATATTATAGTTCGTTCCTGTGTTTGTTACATTTTGACGTTGTGTTTCTGTTGTGTCGTTTGTTTCCTCTTATATTTGAGTGCGAATTCGCAGTGCTGTAAGACGTGTCACAGTACTTTTCTATCCCAAATTCATGTATTAGTGTTAATGTTATATTTGTTATTCTCATCGGATTTTGTCTAATGCTTACTTCGTTTCTGTGTTTGTTACTTTTAATGTTGTGGCGTTGTTCTTATATTTAATGCGTTTCCCTCAGTTTTAGTTTGTTACCCGGATTTAGGTTTTTTCTATCGATTTATGAGTTTCGAACAGCGGTATACTACTGTTGCCTTTATATATTCCTTCTTAAAAGGTTTGTTTAAAGGTTTTGTTAGCTTCTGAAGTGAATACTGATATTTTTGTGCTTTGTAAAGAATATTACCATAAAAAATTGGATGTGAAATACCTGAACGTAAAAGATGTCTGCATGTTGAGTTATATTTACGAATGATGTCCTTGTACAGATGAAGAACGTTTAAGGAAAATTGATTTAATATCATCAGTAAATCTTTTGTTGTGCTCTGGATTATGCTTATCACAGCAATTTTATTGCAATATGTGTTTAAATTGTTAAATTTTCACATGTTCTATTTATGCTTTCAATAAATTTCAATAATGTTTAAAAACAAAGTTCGGCAACTCAAACTAAACAATATTTTCCGAATATTTATCTATTGTGTCAATTTCCTTCCTCAAACCATACAATTTTACACGAAAGAGATATTTTAATAGATTGCTATAAAACCTTTCAAAAGGTTTCAATTTTTATGTCCATTTCGGTTACATATTTTTGAACTAATTATGTGATCAAATGTTAAGTATCTGCTATTTTAAGATTTTCGTTTTTTTTAATATAAGAAATGAAACAAATTGTTCGTGTACATATTGAAAGTTTGGTCGGGATGTCAGATTCAAAATCATGCTTAGACTTTAACTTTTTTTTTAAACATGAAAATAAGATTCAATTATGTTTACTATTCTAATATTATCCTGCATAACACATTTTACGGAAATAAAATGTATTTAAAAATATTTCTACTACAATCTGTCAAAGTTCATATCCTCAATAGAAATTATATTTTTCAATTTTTCAAAATTAACGTATTTAGTCACTATAAAGTTCATCTCGTATATCAATGAAGAAATATCAGAGCAAAAAGTCAGATATGAGAGTTAAAAGTAAAATCACAAAAATACTGAACTAAGAGGAAAATCAATTCGGAAAGTCCATAACCACATTGCAAAATCAAATAACAAAACGCATCAAAAACGAATTGACAAGAACTGTCGTATTCCTGACTTGGTACAGGCATTTTCAAATGTAGAAAATGGTGGATTAAACCTGGTTTTATAGCGCTAACCCTCTCACTTTGATGACAGTCTTATCAAATTCCGTTATATTTACATTGATGCGTTAACTAAACAGTCACAATAAATAAAATAGTCAAAATATGGGTACATCAGTCATCATCTTATAACAATTTTAAAAGGAACACAAAAACAGAACACAAAAACATCTATCTCCAAACACATTCATTGATTAAACCTATCTTTGAACAATTCATTATTATCAAAATATTCGTAATAATAAATATGTTCGGCTTCTGTCAACTTATTTTCAACATTAAAAAGGGTGTAATATGAAAGTTGTTTTGTGGAATTTAAACTTTGATGACACTATGAACTTGATGAAAAGATTAGCAAGTATATATTTTCAAATGTGTTTAATCATACTTTGAAAAAAGAGGTACAAATCATGATTATCATAAAATAAATTTTTGTTAATTTACAGATTCCTTAATAAAAAATTCTTAAAGCTCCTTCTGACCATGACGAAATAATAGCGAAATAGTATTCTTATTTTGATACATAATTGACTACGACAATCATAATACTTTTGTAAAAAAAAATATATTTTTTTATTTGAATCCAATAACAAATAGATTTTTGGCCAAATTAAATTTGAAATAACATAAAACAGACATAAAAAGGAAGATAAGAAAACAAGGTTCGTGTTAGTCTGTTAATCTTTTGTTGTGGTGTCAATTCCGATATAGTCATGGGCTTTAGTATCTCGTTTTTCATTCAGTTTTTGATACAAATTTAGAAATAATTCCCTTTTGATTAGATTGCTGCCATTAGGGGCACAATGTGCTTCATCTGAGGATTTTGCACTAGCTTCTTCTCTATCAGCATGGCCAATATGTTGCTGATCAATGTGTGGGTTACTGTCGCATACACTATCGTAAATGTGTTGACTTTTTACTGGCAAACGATTGCGACGAAGTACACTTCTGTTTTGCACTAAGTTGGTTCCGTCAATGTTATCTGTTTGTTTACAATTCTTGTTGACCTGCTCTAGTTGTATCGGTTCTTGCTGTAAAGGCTCTGGGTTTAATTTTATTTGTGACGTCCTTGATCTTTCTGGTATTATTCTTTTATAACAAATCTTACTGCACGTCCAACAAATTATTAACCAAGTGATAAGACCAGCAGATACGAATACAATGTATAATAACGGTGTCCTTGAGTCTTCATCCATGAAAAAATATATTTTATGAAATTTATATTCATACATAACTAAGAACTGTTTATGTCATTTTTTTTTAGTTATTTACGTTGCTTGACAAGTCATGTTTAACCCATTTTTTTTTCTTAAAATGTCATGTACCATAAGTCAAGAACATGACAGTTGTTATCAAGTAGTTTGTTTAAATATATGTTGGCGTTTTTTTATTGTTGCGCTTCAATATTTCTAATGTTTCTTTGTTTTTCGGTTTTTCTCTTATATTTGATGTGTTTCTCTCGGATTGGTTTTGTAACCCGGTATTTGTTTCTCTCAATCGATTTATGACTTTTGAACAGCGGTATACTATAGTTGCATTTATTTAGTCTTGTATACATATTTTCCAATACATTTAGCATGTGAAACAAGATAAATATAAACGCAGGAAAGTTGAACGATCGTAGTTTCAATTATATGACGTAGGTTTGATATGTATTTTACATAAACAACATTAGAACAATGTTATCTATATATGAAAACTCGAAATATGATGTAATAATGACAAAATAATTGTCAAAACAGGTAACTTCTATGGTGTCATGCATGGACACTAGCCATACTTTATGTTTTCAAGAAGAAATCTTACTAATGTAGTTAACGCTCGACTAAATCATGTAATGTATCCTTTTTTTCATTTATCATTCGCGAATACAAAGGGCATCATTTCCGCATTGAAGATAAATAAGTGCTTTACCTTTATCCGATTCTGTTTGGCTTGATATTTCAAGTTGAGAAGACGTTTCTGATAGTTCTACACACCCGAACTCTGGATCACATCTGAAAAATGTTATAAAAATTTATTAACCACCAATTTTAGTGTAGTAAGCTGTATGGTATGTTTACAGTTTTGACTATTGGATCTCCATTAGTGTCACATACACATAGTTTATCTGTTTGCCTGTTGATGAAAATATACCTATAGCTTTGAAAAGTAGGTTTAAACAACAATTTTTGTCGAGTTGATTGATTGATTGATATTTGGTTGCTTAATGACCAGTAGCACATATTTCATGCATGTTGAGGACGAGAACAAGTTAACAAAAACTGCAATAGGTAGGTCTTGTAATAGAGCACATCCGGGATGAAGGTCAGTAAAATTTGGACTACCACTAGAAAATTAGGGTATATAGGATTGGGGCAGAACTTTTGCCTTGCAACAGGCCACCATCGAGAATGCCATATGTTTCGTTGGTTGGTAGTCTCACGTTTGATTTTTTTGATTTTTGATACTTTTTACATATTTAAAATCGACATGTTTGACCTTTTATACCCAGAATTTTGAGTCCCTTGTAGTCATCATTATTCTATTTATGAAGTACTATGAACAAGCCGGCATGAACAGTCATAAAAAAAAATTAAAATCTAACCAAACAATACTTATCTTAGTTTTAAATATTATGTCATTTCGGTGTTCAATGACAAAGATAAGTTGTAGAACTATATATTTAAGTATAGATTCCAGTATATATACAATTATATAAGCATGCTTGTTTAAATTATCAAACAAATATTCACAAATTTATGATTGGGTTCTTGAATTAAGTATATTTCTCACCTTTTTTGTTCTTATAAATAAACTCATCATAGATACCAGGACTAAATTTTATAAATACGCAAGACGCGCCGCGTTTCGTCTACAAAAGACTCCTCAAAGACGCTCGAATCCAAAAAAGTTAAAAAGGTTAAATAGAGTACGAATTTGAAGAGCATAAGTTTGTTTCTTCTTTTAAAAGATTAAAGACATGAATAAATGGATGCTGACAATAGTCTATTTAAACCAAAAAAGAGATTTACGCAGATAACATTTGTTGCATAACTATTTCTTGAAAATTTGGCCGGTGCTTAACAGCAAAACAGTAAAAATCTATGATGATAATGTTTTGCCATTTCTTTTTTCCAATCTGTAGTAATACATCGGATTTATTAAGATGAATGAAAGTAAAGTTTTTTTTAAATGCATTAAATTGGCGTATAGTATCACACTTTATTCATCTTAAGGCATAATAAATGCTTTAAAACTACTTTTGTAACCTGCTGATTTTATAGGGGGGAATTGTATTTAACAGATATAAAGCAACCTTATAACTAAATAAATGTTGGTCCTACAAATACTTTCTTTTGGACATGGTGAATATTTACTAGATATTTTTTATTAAAATTACCTTTGGTATGATTCACATTCACAGTGATATTTACATTTATGACCATACCGATTTTCTGAACATGGTAGGCACACTATACCATCGGTTGACGTCGTTCCTGATTTACACTCTGAAACAATGTGAAAGTTGGAATAAGAAATTTCTATATATATATAGATTTAAATGAATATTGTAAAGCATGAAATCAATTCCTTTTACATCTGTAACTATCAAACTGTTCCTTAATCATATTAATAGGGGAATGTTTAAGCTT
This sequence comes from Mytilus edulis, assembly GCF_963676685.1. NCBI lineage: Eukaryota > Metazoa > Mollusca > Bivalvia > Mytilida > Mytilidae > Mytilus > Mytilus edulis. Next base: position 36,980,155 of record NC_092355.1, read on the forward strand.
TTTGTTTAGGCATTTTTATATAGTTTTTGATGTTACTTATATGTATTATTTGAAGGTTTTTTTCGTCTTTTTATTATTTTTGCTTATTTTTAGGGGGGTCAAAAGGAAGGTGTATAAGTATCAGAATAAACAGTCTTGGTGTGTTTTGTTTCTTAACTAATTTTTTGTTATTGAATTGTGCATGTAGTTGTAGTAAATTGTAATAATATGATATAATTATTAATAAGTTAGACACCACACCGTCTTTTGAACATGATTCTTGTTGTTATTGTGTAACTTTTCGTTAATGGTTATATTATTTTTAGTCATATTAATATTAGTTTCGTCATATCGGTTTTCGGAAATCTATCGTTCTTCCATGCACGAAATATGATGGCAAGAGAAGATCCTTGGAAGTCCTTAAGATGTATTTTTCACTAGATTTTAATCAATTAAGAATATAGCATATGGCTAACCCTTTTCGGTTGTCGATTATATTGTTTTCATCATCTAACTCAGGACTTGTTGATCTCGTTTCTTAATTTCATTTACAGTTCCAGTAAAACATATCATGTTGTTGCATTATATATATATATACATTCATCTCAATTACTTTGGTACTTTAATAATTGTTAAGTCTTGTGATTAGATAAAGTATTTGCCATGAATTAGGCAATAATCGATCATGCTTAACCTTGTATATAATGTTTGTTTCGAATGAGATGTGAAAATGTTTAATTCTCACTTACCATGGCAATGGCCGTCTAATAGGTAGTGGTTGAAACAACAATATGCTATTTTTCTATCGTTAACAACTTTCCTGAAAAAACATTGACTAATAGATTTATACTTTTTGACATTGTATATTTCTTTAACTGTTAACGAATAAAGACATGGATTATCATGTACAACATGGAAAGATAAACAAACGTACTTTAAATTCCATGAGTTATGTGTTCGGAATTGACATATAGACGATACATTAATGGTGGATTTGAAAACCTTGTGCATAGTTGCATTATTGTATAAAGTTCGGGGACACCTTAGCAAACTGTTATTGTTGTCGGTGAATTTTTCATTATCTAAGTCTGCGAACTTATCTTCAAATCAATAGTCAATGATTTAGTCCTTAGCGTATTCTTATACAATGCATTTCTAACACTATACTTCCAATATGATAACGTGACAAATTATTACAAAATTAAAGTGCCAACTTCCTCATCCAAAGTTCACATTGGATTATATTTGCGTCTGTGTTAAGGTCCGTGTTGTCGGTATTAATACAACTCCACATATGTTTGTATTAGTATATTTAGCCATGGCTTTTAAATGTTTAGTAAAAGCACTACTGATAAAAATAAATCTATGAAAAAGCTTTGGACGAACCCGTCTTTTAAATGGTATTTTCAATCAATTACTTAATGACCAAAAAATGTCCGCACACAGTTTATAGAAATGAAAATATTTACAAATATAAATGCCCTGAGTGCTTTTCCCGCTTACTTATATATGGAATATGAAAACGATTTTTTTGTTGTTGAAAATATAAACTTTAAATTTCTATTCGTCCCAGTTTGTATAATAGGTTATAAAAAAAATATAACTATCGTCATTTGTCATTTAAGTACGAAGTTTTATTTGTTGATTGCAGTTGACACATTGACCAAGCGACCTATGCTTGCTATAGTTATATCATTTTTAATTATGTATGATAATTGAATATGAAATTTGAGACATTTTTCTATCCCATGATTTTGTCGTGTATGATATCTGTAATTGTTCTACTAAAGATAGTTAATATCTTTTTTTTCGATAATTTTAAAAACGATCATGTGATGGCCCTTTCTCGAAAGTTTTCATTGGTCAGATGTTCATAAACAATAATTATTTTGTTTGTGTAAAATCCTAGTAATGTCAAAACTTGGAATTATCAAATATCTTTAGTATTAATTATAAATTATATTTCAGACTTACCAACACACATTTTGACCACGAATTCGAGTTCCGGTAGATAGTTCATTGAATATAAGCAACATTTGTAAAATGAAATCACGAATAATACGATATCTGTTCTGTCGCATGCTGTTTTCGGAGAAAAATACCGTATAATGATGTATTCAACATTGTTATTATCAAATAAGTTTAAATTTCAAAGTTTAATTGATTAATTCCTGTTCCTATGTTTGAAATTGATTTTTAAACTTGAAGGTCCAAATTCCTCTGAATTTATTTTAAATGACTTTTTGAAAACCCTTGAATCTTTACTTAAATGCACTAAAAGGTGGCTTCATGTGTATATTTGTAAAATGTATTAATATCATGACACATCTTTAAAAATGTATTTAAGGAGGCTCGAGGGTACAAAAATTTCAGCAAAAAATGAAATGTTTTTTCGTTACAAATTCTATTTCTACCAAAAAATCGGATTCTGTTTGGCTTCAGATGACTTTTAAAATGTATTTATCATTGAAAAAAGCTCCAAATTATCTCCCTTTTTAGAATTAAAATTGAAATATCTATTTTAACACATCGGTGACCTAAATTTTTTATTACTGTTTTCAAAAACGCTGTACATAAACTAAATAATTGTAAAATTTAAGCAATTTTCTGTAATAAGGTTATTTTTTTATTTCGACATTAACTCTGTTTCTCCTATTAGTTCAACAGGGGAAAAAAGGACATTAACAAAAATGTATACTTCTTTAAAAGGCAAATTGTGAGCTTAAATGAACGGTGATCCCATTTATTTCATTTTTCTATTAAGTATATGATTAAGTTCATTTATAAACAAAATTAGAGCGAAATCCTATATTAAATAATTTTTTACTTATACCCGCGATCCCCCTTAACTTTTTAATTCTATAAGAAGGCATAACACTATAATTTCTATTAGAGTTAAGTTTTGATTTCAGGAAGAAAAAGGACAAATTATACAAAACTCATTTTTCATTCAGATAAAAAAAACCAACATTTCTCTTTCTAATTCAAATAAATTTTATTAATTATTTGAATCCTTTGATCAAGTCGATGAAACATTTTACAGCAAGTACACTTTGCAATGTTGAATAACAAATCTGTTTAAGGCAGCACATTTTAACAATGAAAAAATATTTGATATATATGTGTTTGGTTATCTAAAATTAAAGTGTATTTCTTTTTAGTATGTACAGTATTTGTTAGTGTATGAATTAAAGGGTGGATACTCCCTTCTTTACCGCGCATAACGCCACATGATTTTTAAGTTATAATTATTGCGGATATGTTTGATGTATACTTTGGTAAATAATTATATTTAATGTATATTATTCTTTTTATAAACATGAAATAAAAAAAGTTACTGTCTTTTGATGAGGTACATATTTGTAAAATAAAAAAATAAATAAAATAAAAACAATCTCCTAGGACATTCAATCAAAAAGCCAAATGGAAAAATCAAAAGTTTAAACACATCAAAAGAACGATTAACAACTGTCATATTCCGGACTTGGTACAGACATTGTTGTATTTAAGAGGAAACAAGATGGTAATCACTACGTGGAACGGATTTAATTTATTATTTTCGTATACAGATCACGTACATGAATAGACAGATATAGGAGCGATATAACATAGTTCTTTTTAGAGCGAAAGTTTAAAGATGACATGTTCTGATATTTACTCACTAAAATAACATTGTTCAGGCACGAATGAAAATAATAATAAAAAAAACATTTGATAAAAGTTAAACCAGACATAGCAGGTATTTGCTTCAGTTAAAGTCGACATAATCCAAAGGAAAGTTACTCATAAAAGAAGTTAGCAGAATATAATTATAGTTGATCTGGCAGAAAACTATAGCAATTGCAAACCTCCATTTACAACATCATTATATATGTGACGAACTATCACAAAAGTCCACTTACGGCAATTAAACGTATTAATTTTAATATAAAAGTACCAAAATGAATTGGAAAATTCTGAAACAGTTTATCGAATAATGCATGTCATTTCTAGATTTGCTTAGTAGACCAAAAATGACTAAAATCAAAACAATGATACGAATGAAATAAGGGTATCTGATTGCCATACTTGAACGTGTAAAGGAATGACGAAAGATAATAGAGGGACATTCAAACCAATAGGTCAAATATACTACAACGCCATGGCGTAAAAAGACAAACACAGTAAACAAAATACAATATAGAACACCAGTGACTGAAAACCGGAACCCCACCAAAATAAGGGGTAATATGTGCTCCGGAAAGGAAGGCATATCCTGATTCACATGTGGCTTCAGTCGTGTTGCATATGTTAGTACAAACTATGTTATTAGTATAAATCGGTAGTTCACATTCAGGGAAGGGGAGTAGCTATAGTTACTACATTGAAACATATTCGCTCAATATCTTCTGTGAAACACATGCTATATTTATATATATAAAAATCTAAAAGCAATGATGAATGATGATGAATGATGGTTAACAGACCAGAATGAGCAAGGACATACATTTTATGTATGTTATTTAAGATGAAAATAAATACAAATCATTTTTATTATAAACGCCGGGCGTTCGTTTGTGAACATAAAAATTGTCAGTGGCATTGGTGTTTCATTTAACCATTCGGAGAGACAAATCTGAAACGAAGTTACAGTGCATCGAAAATCAAGTCATCCTTGTGTGTGCGTAGATTAACTTTAATATTTTGAATAACCTTTATCAACACAAATAATTACACAAAATGACCTTCTTTGATCATGCTATTCCACCGATATAATAATTCGTGGTGGGGTAAAACGTCTATTGATAACGATCTACTGATGTTTTTTTTTACAAAAATACAGAACTTCAAGCTTAAGGAATCAAATGGCTAAACCAAAAGCTCAAATATAAATTGATAACAACTGCGATATTCCTGCCTCCGTACAGATATTTCCCTATGTAGGAAATGGTAGAGTATACAAGTCCTATTATCTTAATTTGTGTTAATTATAAAAAATAACCCATAAATATTTTACATCTAAAACAACAATAACATTGGTTGTATTAATGATTAAACCAAAAAATAAGCATATAATAAGAAGTCTCACCTATGCATTGTAGTTTCGTATTCTCAACCAGAATATTTAGAAGTAAGATGCAGATTTTGCTCGGAGCAATGAAGCAATTCATAGTATGCCAAATTTTTCAAAACAAACAAATGATATGTACAAAAGTATCGAATATCGATTTCGAGCATGTAACATTGGTGGCTTTTTTTTGTTTCTTACACCTTTTAGTGTCTTATTTGAGCTACGTTCTTTATTTGATGAATCTGTAAAATGACAAGCTTTGTGTGGTTTTAATATATTTAATCAAATATTATTTTTAAAATGCATTAGCAAAAGACGTATGTTGATGCTTTTTTGTTGCTGTGAAAAAGGATATATCTTGCAATAGAAGTTTTTCACATCAATGTAAATCGTTTTTAAGAAGTTGAAAAACTTATTTTTTTCAAATTTCTAATTAAAATAAAATGGTATTCAAACTGGTCATATCAACAGTTATCCGCAAATGTAATTTCGAAGTACATTTTTTTTTCTAAATTGATTGATAACATGTAACTCAAGAAATTTGATACCACTCAAATAAACTCATCATAGATACCAGGACTACATTTTATATATACGCCAGACGCGCTTTTCGTCTACAAAAGACTCATCAGAGACGCTCGAATCCAAAAAAAAAAAAAAAAAAAAAAAAAAAAAAAAAAAAAAAAAAAAAAAAAGGCCAAATAAAGTACGAAGTTGAAGAGCATTGAGATCCAAAATTCCTAAAAGTGTTTCCAAATACAGCTAAGGTAATCTATGCCTGAGGTAGAAAAGCCTTAGTATTTCAAAAAATTCTAAATTTTGTAAACAGTTAATTTATAAATATAACAATATCAATGATAATTCATGTCAGCACAAAAAGTGCTGACTACTGGGCTTGTGATACGTTTGGATTTTTGCACTTCACGTTAACTCTGAATGTAAGGCTCGCTTGAGTATTTAGCATTACTATACGAGAGATGATAGGAACTGACGGTCTTAGACGTTTGCACTATGTGGAGCAATTTCAAATCGTTACCTTGGGTCTCTGTGTGGATCATTCATTTGTCTCTTTTGCAGTTTGTCATTGTGTTTTTTGTTTCATCTGATTAGCAACTTTCTATTTTTTCGTAATCTACATGCAAGATCTTGTAACGTATTCCGAATATAAACCTGTATAGCTTGTATTGTTATGGTTGCCTCGCTGATTTATACCACATGTTTAAAGAAATTACCTTTTGAATACTGTTAAATTATTTTCGATGATTTAGAAAAACTTACATGCTCGTGGATATCTTGTGGGGTTTTGCCGAAGTATGCATATGAGGTAATTATGTTATTCGTTGAATATTTAATTGCGTGGTTCAACTGTACCCATTAATTCTACAAAACTCGATATCCACCGAATAATAATGAATCCACGGTATCTATATGTGTTTTATAAAGGTTCCAGAAATCCTCAAAGAAATCATAGGGTTAAAGGTATCAAAGATTATAAGATAAACTTACAAAAAGCCATTTTTATTACGCTTTTTTCCAAGGTGTTTACATGTTCCAAAACATATTCAACTATTGCAACTCGATAGTAAGCAAGAAACAATTTAACAACAGAAGAAGAATAAAGCAAATTTTGTAAAGAACACAATGATTAATATACTAACGGTAAATACACATTTAATTATGTAGGTCTTAAAAATCGTCATTGCAATGAAATATTTTTTAGATGAGTACTAGCTATCAGATTAATGTTCACCGATTTGACTCAAGTTCTCATATTTGATTAATAACAATGTAAAACATTTGTCAAATTTATTGAAAGTATAAAATAAATAGTTTACTGGTCATGAGCTCGATAAGATGTAGCTTCGTTTCTTCGGTATTTTAGTCTAGGTGCCATCTAATTAACAATCGAGTTGAACCCTGTTCACCTCCGATTATCATATAAGCGATATAATCATAAATATCGATATAAATAGATAAGAATATTTAGTTGTTTATCTCTTAAACCATATATGACAAAATGGAGATTGAAACAACATGTATTTTTTACACCGGAAACACTCTCAACTCATTGTGTTGTCGTCTTTTTCGTTTATTCACAAAAATGTACAATCTAAGATATTAATAGTAATGATCATTTTATGTCCACATTCAATGAAGAATAGGAATCAGTCTTAACACGGAATCATGCATTGAAGATAACACCATAAAAGTGAGATATAAATATAAATCATCAATTGAACTTTAAAGTTGTTTTATTCATTGTAATGTTCTACTTAAATCTACATATTCTGAATACTGTGGATTCATTTATTTTCATGGGTACCAATTTTCGTGGATAAGGGAAAACTTGGATGTTCGTGGATATTTAATTTCGTGGTTTTGATGCAGTCATCCTATAAGTCCATAGCAAATTTGTAATTCGTGGAACATTTAATTTCGTGGTTTACCACGAAAATTGGTATCCAACGAAAATTAATGAATCCACAGTACGATATGCCATCAACAATCAAACACCAAAAGAAACAGACAAACTTTATAAAGAGGTCGATTATTATAAAAATCATGATAAATGTCCACAATTTCATAATTATGTGTTTAATAAAGGAATCTTGTGGAATAATATGAGATATCACACATGTAGTTGTATTGTACAATATAAATCGTCTTTGTAAAGTTTGGACACTATTTTTTATTAATTTTTTTTACATTTCAATGTTTCGTTAATATTTGTTAGTTCAAATTTGCTTTATTGTTAATTTGTTTACCTTATAAGGTTAATAAACAAATGGAGGTGTAAACAAAATGTCATTCCCACAACGGAAACAACAATACAAGATTGTCTTGTTGTCCTTTTCGTTTATAAACAAATATATAATCTAAGCGATACATGTATGTATTGATAATTCAAATTTCTAGGGTGTTTTTGTTAAAACTGACCCTAAGTTGGTACCACGGAGATTTATTCCTTTTTTTATTGTTGTGAACTAACATTAAAATTATTTGTAAACAGGATTTATATTTGCAATAATGGTGTATGTTAATAGTACAATTACTACAATACATATGATATGTGAAAATAATACGCATGAGTTTACATCTATTCTTGAAATCAGTAACCAGTTAGCAAGGATACTTATTCCAGTGACAGTGTATCTTTGTATCATATTTGTTACGGGTGTCATAGGAAATATAATTGTGCTAATAGTTTATGGTTTCCGAGTACGAAAGACTGCATACACTAATTTTAAGACTTCGTGCATTCACACACAAACCAGAGATCTCAGCTACCGAAACAGTATTAAAAGAGTTCAGGGATTTAAACACTATGAATATGCCACAACAGAAAACGCAAGGCAGTGAAAGTGAAACACACATTACCATGGCTCCTAAACGAAAAAATCAGGATAATTGCTACCACTCATCTGCAAAGTCGGCAACTTTACAAGACAAACCAGATTGTGATAAAACTGTTGATATATCAAATAAATATAAAGATGAGATCACAAACAAATTCGTTGATCAAAATATTCAGTTGGATTCGTGTAGCTCAATATCAGAAACAACTTCGATCATAGTGGAAAGTGATTCTCGAATACAAAATAATAGCAAATATTCAAACACAGATTTAGAAACGAAGAAACTAAAGAAAAGATTACGAGTAACACTTATGTTATCTGTTATAACAACTGTATTTATTATTAGCTTCTTGCCTTATCTAACAACTGAAATTGTTGAAAGTTTAAACAGTGAAATTTGGAAAAATATGTCTGATGAAGAGTTGGTCATTTACACACTTTTACTGCAAATGTATCGTATTTCGAGTATGAGTAATCCAATTGTTTATTGGTTCCTGGACAAAAAATTTAAATCTGAACTTTGCATAATGTTTGGTAATTTATGTCCATGGTGCAAAAAATAAATCTTGCAAGGTAGCTTTACTAACATAACTAATGTACATTAAAACTTAGTTTTCTATTTAAGCATATAATGTGATTCTAATTTCCCGTGTTGAGGAGTAAATCATGACAAAAGTGGAAAAATCGCGGTCAGATGAAAAAATTGTGTCTATGAGATGATAGACAAAAACTTTTAGGCAAGCAGATGTCTTGGTATAAATAATTGATCAACAAACCACTCATATCTTTTTATCTATTATAGTTTTATATTCGTATATGTAGAAAAACTAAATAACATCTGGATAACTTTACAAACGAATAGCGCGTATAAAACATGTATATATGTAAATGACGTTCGTTTTTAATAGAATATGTATTTCACATTTCTATTTTTAATGATTTTAAAAGGATCTTAAAGACAACAGATAAAAGTGTGTTCAGAATGGTCTGTCGATAGACGGTTAAACGGACGATTAAAGGATCGACTGGTAAAACAATATTTTATTAATCAAATGCAAATAATCGTATTATAAGTTTGTTCTTTTTAATCATTGTAAATAGTGTTTTATTGAATAAAAAGTTAAATTAAGTTTATAAATGGTTTTTTTGGGGGGGTGGGGGTTTGGGGGGGGTTGTTTTTTTGTTGTTTTTTTTTTTTTTTTTTTTTTGTTAAAGCTCTTTTCAATGTTTTTTATTTGACAGACACGCATATTTAGTAATACATTATATCAAAACATCGTTAAAACAACATAACCAAACAATATTCTAGCGGTTATTATACTATACCAACATGTGCCTGTAGTGTATGACCTTATATTTTTACAGTTAAGGGGGTTTTTGCTTGTGAGAGAGCTGTCTACCTATTCTATTCTTTTGTGGATAGTTGTCTCATTGGCTACAATTTGTTATCAATTTGTTGATGAGTTTATTTACAAAGTATCTTATTTACAACCACTGGGTCGATGACACTGCTGGTAGAGATTTATTTCCCCGAAGGTATCACAAGCCCAGTAGTCAGCACTTTTTTTGTGCTGGCATGCATTGTCATTGATATGGTTATATTTATAAATTTACTGTTTACAAATTTTTGAATTTTTTGAAAAACTATGGCTTTGCTACCTCAGGCATAGATAACTTTAGCTGTATTTGGCAAAACTTTTAGGAATTTTGGTCCTCAATGATCTTCAACTTCGTACTTTATTTGGCCTTTTTAACTTTTTTTGGATTAGAGCGTCACTGATGAGTCTTTTGTAGACGAAACGCGCGTCCGGCGCATGTACTAAATTTAGTCCTGGTATCTATGATGAGTTTATTTGTTTTACTCTCTTTATGGGGATCTATTAGTAGAAGTCGTAAACCGGCATTTTATCATAAATCATAAAAAAGATGTATGCGTATAATACTACTGCTAATATATGTACAACATGCAAAAATGATACGCATGAACATAAATCTATTTAGGAAATATATACTCACTAAGCAAGGATACTTATTCTAGCGGCAGTGTACCTATGTATAATACTCGTTTCTGGTGTCATAGGAAATGTAATGGTGTTGTTAGTTTATGGATTCCGCATTAAAAAGACCACATTCGCTTTTTTTAATATTGATACTATTTGGACTAGACTTGATGACTTGTCTATTTGGAGTGACATATCACATTTTATAAGTCGTTTATACTTTTATATACGTTTATAAGACAAACTTTATTAAGGTCGATTGTAAATAAAATTACGATACATGTATATCAATAATATTTGTGTTTAATAAGGAAACATGTGAATTCAATTGAGAAAAAACACATGTATTCATATTAGTAATATGCTTTTTGTTTGTTTTGGTGATTAACATTTTAGAATTTTTTGTTATTATTTACATTTATTATAGAAAATACCAGTTGATATTTGTTAATCTTAAATTTCCTGATTGTTTAGTTGTTTGTCTTATATGGCAAAACAAGGGTTGAATAATATATAATTTCTACAACAAAGAAATACTCACCACAAATTGTATTATCGTCCATTATATGTTTTAAAAATAAGTATGTAATTCAAGATACTTAGAGAAATGATCTTTTATATGTCCACATTTAATGAAGAATAGGCATCAGTCTTAACACGGAAGCAAACATTGTAGATATGACCATAAAAGTGAGGTAATATAAATTATTAATCGAACTTTGCAATTGTTATATTCATTGTAATTTTGTATGGAAATCTATAGATTCTGAATACGAATCAACTATGACGGTATGACATCAACAATCAAATACTAAAAGAATTAGACAAACCTTATGTATAAAGGGGTCAATTATTATACATAAAAAAATCATGATACATGATCGATAATATCTATATTTAATAGAAAAATCTAGTGTAATAATATGAGATAATCCGAAAGTAGATGTATATAACAATACAAATCGTCTTTGTAAAGTTTGAACAATAAAAAAATTTATATTATTCACATTTATCATAGAAATGTTTTGTTGATAATTGTTAGTTCATTGATTTATTGTTAATTTGTTTACCACAAAGGTCGATGACAAAAAAAAATGGAGGTATAAACCAAATGTCATTTCCACATCGGAAACAACTAACAGATTGTCTTGTCATATTTTCTTTTTATTAAAAACATAAACAATTTAAGCGAAACATGTATGTATTTATAATTCAAATTTCTAAGGTGTTTTTGTTAAAACTGACACTAAGTTGATACCACGGAGATTTATTCCTTTTTTGATTGTTGTGAACTAACATTAAGATTATTTGTAAACAGGATTTATATTTACAATAATGGTGTATTTTAATAGTACAATTGCTACAATACATATGATACATGAAAATGATACGCATAAGTATATATCTATTCTTGAAATCAGTAACCAGTTAGCAAGGATACTTATTCCAGCGACAGTGTATCTTTGTATAATACTTGTTACGGGTGTCATAGGAAATATAATTGTGCTAATAGTTTATGGTTTCCGAGTACGAAAGACTGCATATACTATTTTAATTTTGATACTGGCTGCCCTTGATTTAATAACCTGCTTATTTGGAGTGCCATATCACATTTTGTCGGTCGTGCATCCTTTGATGTTTGTTTGGAACGGTTTTTGTAAGAGTGTGAGCTTCATACTTCGTTTAACGACAATGTCATCTGCGTTAGTTGTGAACGTGATTGCGTACGATCGATATCGCAAGATTTGCAGACCTTTTCAACGTCAGCTCTCTCTGACACATATCAAAATAGCTTGTTTTGTCGTAATAACTGTGTCGGTAATTTTGTCTACTCCTGTGTTGATAATGTATGGTTCAACAGCAGGGGAAACAGATATTGCAAACTTGACAGGAACAGTATGTTTTATAAGTCAAGAATTTTCTGGGACCCTGTTTCATCAAACTTATAGCGGTTTGATTTTTCTTCTCTTTATAGTGTTACTTATATTTATGATATCGATGTACATTAATGTCGGTAGACGGATTTTAAGACTTCGTGCATTCACACACAAACCAGAGATCTCAGCTTCCGAAACAGTATTAAAAGAGTTCAGGGATTTAAACACTATGAATATGCCACAACAGAAAACGCAACGCGATGAAAGTGAAACACATATCAGCATGGCTCCTAAACGACAAAATCAGGATATTTGCTACCACTCATCTGCAAATTCGGCAACTTTACAAGACAAACCAGATTGTGATACAACTGTTGATATATCAAATAAAGATAAAGATGAGATCACTAACGAATTGGTTGATCAAAATATTCAGTTGGATTCGTGTAGCTCAATATCAAAAACAATTTCTATCATAGTGGAAAGTGATTTTCGAATACAAAATGATAGCAAATATTCAAACACAAATTTAGAAACGAAGAAACTAAAGAAAAGATTACGAGTAACACTTATGTTATTTGTTATAACAACTGTATTTATTATTAGTTTCTTGCCTTATCTTACAACTGCAATTGTTGGTAGTTTAAACAGTGAAATTTGGAAAAAAATGTCTGATGCAGAGTTGGTCATTTACGGACTTTTACAGCGAACGTATCTTATTTCGAGTATGAGTAATCCAATTGTTTATTGGTTCCTGGACAAACAATTTAGATCTGAACTTTGCATAATGTTTGGACTTTTGTGTCCTTGGTGCTAAAAATGAATCTTGCAGGGTTACTTTACTACTGTATATTTTAACTTATTTTATATTTAAGCATATAATGTAATTCTAATTTACCGTTTAGAGGAGTAAATGCTGAAAAAAGTGGACAAAATCGCGGTCACATGACAAAATTGTGTTTAAGAGATGATAGACAAAAACGTTCAGGTGATCACACGTCTTGTTTTAAATAATTGATTAACAAACCACTCATAACTTTTTATGTATTATAATTTTATATTCGTATATGTAGAAAAACTAAATAACATCTGAATAATTTTACAAACGAATAGCGCGTATAAAACATGTAATGTGTGCTATAACATATGTTAATGACGTTCGTTTTTAATAGAATATGTATTTCACATTTCTTTTTTAATGATTTTAGAGGGTTTTTAAAGACAACATATAAAAGTCTGTTTAGAAGATTGTATCGACAGACGGATAACCAGACGATTTAAAGATCGACTAGTAAAAAAAACATTTTTACTTTTTTTATTATTTAGAAGAGAAAGAATGCTTGCAAGAAATATTCTATTAATTAAATGCAAATAATCGTAATATAAGTTTATTCTTTTTAATCATTGTAAACATTTTTTGATTGAATAATAAGTTAAATAAAGTTTACAAATGTTGGAGTTTTTTTTTTTTTTTTTTTTTTTTTTTTTTTTTTTTTTTTTAAAGTTCTATGACATGTTCTTCATTTGACATATACATTACAATGTGGTGTAGTTAAATACGGTTTTCAGCACGCAGATATATATTTAGTAATATATTATATCGAGACATCGTTAAAACAACATAACCCAACTATATGTAAGCGTTTATTATACTATACCAATATATTTACAAGTTTAGTCATTCTAAGGCATTATCTTATTTCTTAAATTATTGCTTTCTCCAAATTTATATTACAGTGGTTAATTGCAATCGCGGCTATCTTAAACAAAACAAAACTTATTTCATTATGACTGTTAACATTTGAGTTTCAACCTTTATATAGGATTCTGAGTCACATTTTTTGTCGGATTGACATATACAGTAAATACATATATATCCTCTTTGTTGAAAAATAATGTATCAAAATACTGTAATTCGTCTTTTAAAGATACAATCTAAATAAACCTTATATTTTAGGAATTGTATTACTACATTTGCTGTTATTAAAGTAATTATCGAAAAATGCATAGCTTTGGTATATTTGTCAAGACACATCAATGGAATGAGCATTATAGTGCATCATGATCGACATGCATTAATTATTTGGCACAACTTTTTGAAATTTTGGATCATCAATGCTCTTCAACTTTGTACTTGTTTGGCTTTATAAATATTTTTATATGAGCGTCACTGATGAGTCTTATGTAGACGAAACGCGCGTCTGGTGTACTAAATTATAATCCTGGTACTAGTACCTTTGATAACTATATATTAACCACTTTCCATACATAACATTTTGCAGGATTTTTGGAGAGCGAATAGCATTTTGAGGACAAAATGCACTGTATCAACACGTTGTGGTCTAAGTGACTGATTACGCATATTTATAGATATGTGAGATCGAAATAACAAGTGCACACTAGTAATCCTTAAAGATAGGACTCACCCTGTATAACCCCGATACAGATGAAACCGGACGTTGACGCGTTCGAATCGAACACATCGTGTAACACTGAGTTCAGACAGTAAGAAATAATACTTTTAAAGAAAATCCAATATCTATTCTTCGGATATTTTGCTTCAATATATTCTTTGCCATAATACTCATTAGTTACTAAAAGGCTTTTCAAATATGTGGAATTTTTATATACAAACATCAAATAACGCACGACGATATCAATGATAAAACGTGCTTGGTATTTTTAAATATTCAAAACTTAATGTTTCATGTACCTGATAGTTTTTATAACATACATTTTTGAAAATTTCATAGTTAAAATTTACAAACTTATAAAGGTCGTATGTTTGTGTTGTGTCTAGAAACAAAAAAAATACACGTTTTAAAGTGTCTTTATTTTCATGTTGTGTACGCTTCGTTGTCATTACACCTTTTTATACTGTACGCTTCGTTGACACAATATTGCGTTTGTAAATGAATTTTGCGTGTATGAAATAATGCTTTGATATGATTATAACCAATATGCATGTTTAAAAAGTACATAATTTACCACCATAACATGCAGACAGTAACCCATAATATATGTTGTATTGTCGAAACACTCTTGGAGGTGTTTTGTACATGTAAAAATAAATCCTTATGTATACGAAAGTTGAATTGGTAGAAATACATTAACTCGACAGATGCAAATATGACTAAGCATACAGATACACACGTCTGAATATCTAATTTGATAGCATTTTAGAAAATGTTTACCATACGACAGTCAATGTACGGTTAGGGGTGGGTTAGGTGCCCGATAACATGTTTAATCCCGCCATATTCTGTATGTGCCTGTCTAAAGCCAGGAGCTTGTAATCAGTGGTTATATATATTTTTGTATTCACTATTTTTTGCAAAAATTAGGCTGTTAGTTTTCTCTTATGAATTGTTTTACATTTGTCATTTCTGTGTTATTTTTTAGCTGACTATGCGGTATGGGCTTTGTTCATTGTTGAAGGCCGTACGGGGACCTATAGATGTTCATTTTTTTTGTCGTCTAGTCTCTTGCGAAGAGTTGTTTCAATACCACATCTTCTTTTTAATGTATGACGGCAATCAAAAACAATTAATGGATTATAGGCTTTTGACCTGAATCTCAGAGGCGGGTCCAAGGGGGTCATAGATTACAATTGAGTTACATTAAGGCTAGAGAATATGTGTATACAATGAACATGTAACTTATAGCCGTCAATAGTAATACAGTATCTTTAATGTAAAGATGTAAAGACGAAGAGATACATCTTAATATTAACTGAATTGCTTTTTTCGATTATGTATTTTTTGTTTGTTTAATTTTTAAGGTATAAAGATTATGCTTAGTTTCCTCGAACATTACAGTCTTTCTACTGTGATACCAAAATCTACATGATTGGTAATTCTGGTACTTTAAGCACCTTGAAGTCTATACCAACCCATATGCACTTCATTCAAATTTTGACTTATTTCGGAGAAGACCAAAAGGACCATATTTATATTCCCCAGTTACCTTTGCGTCATCGGTAAATTATGCAATTGAGCAAAGCATCAATCATCAACCATCAACCTAACCTTAGACATTTGCTTTGTTTCTTTTATCATGTCTTAATAGTTATCAATAAAAAATTGAAACGTTTCACAGTTGATACTTAACAATTTCTGGACCCCTTTATTTGTTAATGACACGCGTACGTAATAGCTGATTGTTGTCTGCTTAACGTTCAAGATAAGCACAAATTAGCAACACATACTTCATGTAGGTCCTGGAAGGAGGCCCTCCGGAATTACGTCAGGGAAGTTTGAACTGCCACTGGATAAAATGAGATATATTGAATAAGGACACAAATGTTGCCTTTCAACAGGCCATTTATGGACCTCTCAAAAAGTTTTTCACGGGTTCGTAAAGAACACGAGACATTGGATCGTATATTCCCATTCGTCCTCTGTCGATATTTTATGTATACTTCTTAATATTAGTCAGACCGTACGGGTACGGTCCGACCGTATAAGTATTTTGAAAACGTACGCATACGGCCCAGACCGTACGCGTACGGTCCAAATACTCATAAGGTCTGGAACATAATCACTGACTAATACTTTAGATACACATGATTTACCTCTCAGTTTTAATTCGCTTTGAAATAACTATCAGTTACTACAATTACTCCTTTGTCGATATTTTATGTATATGGTTTTTGTGCCTTGTACCAACATTTTGAGTTGAGCCAATAGCAACTGTACAGGTTTTTTTTACGTTTTTTTTTACAAGTTGTGCTGTTACACCAGTGTCCCAGGTTAAGGAGAGGGTTGGTGGATCACATGTTTAATCCCGCCGCATTTTTTTCGTGTCGGTCCTACGTCATGGGCCTGTATAACGTAGGTCATATAGATCTGTCAATTTGTTTTTCTTTGATAAATAATCCATAAGTTATAAATAAATAACCGTTAGTTTTCTCATTTTTATTTTTTTCACATTTATTTTATATTGGCCATCACACCACATCTAAAAAGCTTATTATTTAAATAAAAAAAAAAAACAAAAAAAAAAACCCACCCATAGATAAAGCAGTTTGAATGCCATCAAAGGCATTCGGCAAACTAAGTTCAACGAGCTCCTATGTCTGCTTTCGTCTATGCGAATTTGGACCAACATCAGCATTTTGAAGAGCCTCAAATTGTGAAAAGGAAGTCATAATGTTTTAATGACTGTTCTATACTTTTTGAAACTTTATTTCCTCTGGAATATATTTATTAACTGTTCATTTCATCTGGAATAACGTTGAAAGTCCCAATTTTCAATAGAAACATTCTTATCAGATGTACGCTGGTTAATCACTGCAATTTTGGCTTTGGGTGACTGGTGATTTAAGTTCAACTATTTTGACTAATTTAACGGATAAACATTTACAATAAAATACAGAAAAAGGGTTGCCGACATCATCTCGAATACCTTGACAAGAAAGTGATTTGTGACGGTTTTTGTCAACGAACTGTACAGTGATTTTTTTAAAAATGCACAACGAACGCGACACCTTTAGTGGAACGAACAATACAGTAAGAGAAAACTTATTTACTATGATATTGCGTTTATTCTTAGTTCTGGGGAACATTTGAAGGCACGTAGTAATTCAAAGTATAGTTATTTGTTATTGCTTAAGGTATTAATACGCAAAGGTGTATGCACGAAAAGATATTCAGCATTGTTTATCTCATAAAACGTATGCAATTGCACAATGTCTGTGCGTTTTGCATCTAGCAGTTTTATAAAACGTTCTATGCAATATCTAAAACTAACAACAATTGTATAATTCAATAAATAAACTAGCATGTACATTGACATATTTATATATACTCAAATAAGTTCTAGAGAGGCATTCCAAATTGTTGTCATCCTAAATATTGTCCTGATTATCGCTTCGAACGCGTCAACGTCCGGTTTCATTTGTATCGGGGTTATACGGGGTGGGACTATAAAGGTTCGAGGTACATTTTCATACATTATTGAAAAGAGTCCATATTCGGAAAATTGTTTGTTTAAATATATTAAAGCATATGCCTAGATTCACGAGGAAGCTTGTATGTTCACAAGCCTGTTTTAATAACAGTGATATAATCATTATTTTGTTTTTTTTATACATTTTGTGTTCAAAAGTTGTATAAATTATACAAAAAATAGTGTGGAACATGCATATCTTGTTCATCAAAGAATCCTCATTCTAAAATCGAGTTGTGTGTTTAAGTCATGAGACTTGTCTTGTGACTTTCTGTCCTAAATTTGTTAAACAGTGTTGTTTTAAACTAGTTTGTGAAAAAAACTAAAATAAAGTATTGCAAATTCATCTTAATTTGACCTCTACATATTCTAATGTGGTCTTGTGGTTAATTTTCTTTTATTAACCCATTAACAAGAAACACTTTTTTTTATTTGACTTTATCTTGTGCCATAATATGAATAAATTTCTGATAACCTTAGATTGGCCCAGCAGGTAGCAATATTTAACTTCTAGTGGTCCAGGGTTAATGACCACTAAAAAATCTCTGAAATACAATGTCAGACATTGCTGATACTGTTGATATATCAAACTTTGTCTCAGTGTGTAAAGTACGTAAACTAAAATAACTGGTGAACTCAATTAAAATAAAATCTGATCAATTCAACTAAAAAAACTGGTGATTTAAACTATGAAAACTGTTGATTTTAACTAAAAAAAATTATAAATTCATATGAGATAAATAATTGTTTACTTCTATTGGAGGGTAAAAATCGTAGGTTTTTTTTTCATTTACATTTATACAACACATTTAAAGTAAATAATTGATAGTTCAAAAAGGATTGGTTTTTTTATACGTGACATGATTTGTCTTAAAAGGAGGTTACAACACAATATCCTATTTCCACAACGGAAGCAGTAACAACATATTGTATTGTCATCTTTTTCATTGACATGTAGAAATACAATCTAAGCGAACGATGTGTGCTTTGCAAAGTCATATTTCTAACGTATTATTGTTTGAAACTAACCACAATTTGTTATAAATTAGTTGTGTTACTCTCTTTGTGGGAATCTATTAGTATAAGGTATAAACAGGAATTTTATAAGCAAACATGATGGATGCTAATAGTACAAATGCTACCATATGTACAATATGGCAAAATGATACTCTTGAATTTACGTCTATTCTGGAAATCAATAACCACTTTGCAAGGATACTTATTCCAGCGGCAGTGTATTTATGTATCATACTCGTTTCGGGTGTCATTGGAAATGTAATGGTGTTGTTAGTTTATGGATTCCGCATTAAAAAGACTACATACGCCATTTTAATCTTGATACTTGCTGGCCTAGACTTGACGACTTGTTTGTTTGGAGTGCCATATCACATTTTATCAGTCGTTTATCCTTTGATGTTTGTCTGGACCGGATTTTGTAAGTGTGTGACCTTCTTTCTTCATTTCGCAACAATATCCTCGGCGTTTATCGTAAATGTGATCGCTTACGATCGATATCGAAAGATTTGCAAACCTTTTCAAAGACAACTTTCTTTTACACATATCAAAACCGCCTCTTTTGTAATTATAACAGTTTCGGTAATTCTGGCTTCTCCTGTTTTGGCACTTTTCAGTTCAACACCAGAGGCGACTGGCATTTCAAACATTACAGGGACGGTATGTTTTATTAGACAAGATATGTCTGGGACTCATTTTCATCAGGTCTATAACGGAATCATTTTCCTAATTTACATTATGCTACTTATTTTCATGATATCGATGTACTTTCCTGTTGGCAGACAGATATTAAGACTTCGTGCATTTAAACACAAAACAAGCAGCGCAGCATTTCAAACAACAGGGATGTCTCGGCATTCGCTCACTCCAGGAGAGATCCCCGATAAACCCCTTAGAATGGCTTTTGAAATGAAAACTGAGGATGAAGAGTCAAAAAGTGTTGAAGTAAACTCCTATTGTGATACCACTGTAGAGAAATCAAAAACTAAAATAGAATTCTCAAAAAATATTCGTAATCAGGATACGTGTTGTTCAATATCGAAAAGGGCTTCAGCCACAGCGGGCAGTCACAATTCATTGCCAAATACTGAAAAACCTTCAAACACATATTTAGATACGCGGAAACTTGATGAACGAGTCCGTGTTACAATTATGCTATTTGTTATTACTTTTGTATTTATTATTAGTTTTATGCCTTATCTTACAACTGAAATCATAAGCAGTGTGAACAGTGAAATCTGGAAAAATTTGTCTGAACAACAGTTAGTTATTTACGCATTTTTACTGCGAACGTATCTTATTTCAAGTATGAGTAATCCAATTGTTTATTGGTTCTAGGACAAAAAATTTAAATCTGAACTTTGCATATTGTTTAGAAATTTGTGTCCATGTAGCAAAAAGTGAGTCCTTCAATATAGCTTTACTTATTTTTTCTGTTTTTATATTATTTTTCAGGTACTACAGTTTCACAAATGATATCGGATATGCTCTTTACGTCGTAATTACAATTCCCTTCCCTTTCATGAATGTGACCTACAGAGTTAGACTATTTACCGGATTTGTTATCAGATAAGCAACACAACGGGTGCCACATGTGGAGCAGGATCTGTTTACCCTTCCGGAGCATCTGATATCACGCCTAGTTTTTGGTTCGTGTTGTTTGTTCTTTAGTTGTCTATGTTGTGTCATGTGCACTATTGTTTGTCTGTTTGTCTTTTTTCATTTTTAGCCATGGCGTTGTCAGTTTATCTTCGAATTATGAGTTTGACTGTCCGTCTGGTATCTTTCGTCCCTCTTCAGCTATACTCTAGTGAACATACAAAATAAAATAAAAACGTAGCATTATATGGTACGTTATTTGAATTATCTGTAAAAACTCTAAACTAAATGTTGCAAAACCTATCAAGAACTGATGCATGTAGTTATGGTTATGTGATCGCCTAGCATGACAAAAGATATAGATTTGATCTCCAATTGAGTCAAATCAAATACATCAAATGTGATATTTCTTGGTATTCCTGAAAGAAAATCGACGACAAGAAGTAATAAAAGAAAACTGACTTGGTTCGTTGAAGGATTGCCACATTTGGACCTTGCGAGATAGATAAGTATCGTTCCATCATTTAAGTCCAGTATTTAGCGGGATATGGTGTATGTTTTAGACATTTTATTCGTCACAAAAGTGCAAACATCTATATTATACTAGGCGTTTAACATCAATAAATCCATAACTGACGTTCACATTTAGAATTTTTTTTAAATCTAAAAATGTTTCTTTGTTTATGATATATAAAATGATCGGGAAAAAATATGACAAATTAACTATTAGCGTTATTTTCACTTTGTCAATGTGGACACAAAGTATATTACAGTTTCAGCTATGTTAAGGGAGTACAACAATTTTTTAACAACAGGATCTTTAAACCGACAATGTCTTCCGGGAACATGGGGAAAGAAACACATCAAAGAAAATAACGATAGATATTTTGTCTTAATATCTTCATGACCTTTAACATAACAATTACGCATTGGGTTTTAGTGCATTATTAATAGCATACAATTCTCTAATGTTTATATCATTTAGTACATTTGCTGTATTTATAAATAACGGTTAGAATTAAAATATCATAAACGATCAGTAGTTCGTGCCGATAATGGGTATTTACATTCTTGAACAGAGTAAGACTCGTTTATCCTAGCATATTACTATCCTTGTAAAATAATAGTAAAGGGACTACCGATCAAGCTGTAATAATGATAGATCTTTTAGCCATAGATCAACTAATGGATGGCTGGATGGCTTGCTATCTAGTCCAATTAATATGATATGATTACGTGAGTATTTCTGTATTGAATGATTGGCACTTACAAATATGAGAAGCGAAAGTAAACAGTAAATCTATTTGTACCTGAGGTTGACAAGAAATAAACTTTGCGATACGTTTGTGCACTATACGTTGCCAAAAACCTGAAATAATTCAATTGTCTGCTTACAAATTGCTTTTATAAAATGAATGTGCCCGTCTTCAGCCTCAAGTTTTTGCCACAGTGAATATTTCAGCATGTTTATGATAAGTAAACAAACAGTGTCTTCTAAACGCCATTTTACATTAATGTTGTATTTATCGTGACTAAAGATCTAAACCCCTCGAGACGTTCCGAAATCATGTATTGACCGGAACACAACTCGGACAATACAGAAAAAACAATATTTTTCGAGTTATTCTGTAATGGCCAAGTTGATACTTGTAATGCAATGGCATTTTTCGCTATATCAAATCTTTTAACAGTTTACTTAATTAATAAATGCATATTCAAAACGAGATCATGATAGTAGAATAGTGAATATAAACCCTGCTTTGTTCTAAAGGTTAGATGCATGATGTTTTGTTGTTTTTATTAGCTGTAACAGCGAGTTCTCTCAGATCTGTACTTAAGTGTCTTTTTTGTGGGGATATATATAAGTTCCTTGCCAAATCAACTCTATAGTTTTGGGATTTCTATTTTTATCCGTCTAATGAGTTAAGCCTTTTCCAACTATTTTTTTTTTAAGTATTTGTATTGTTACACTTATATGCGGCCAAGCTTAGCCAAAGGTAGTGCAACGTAATCAGTCAAACAAACTTTATTAGATTAACTCGTAAAGGAACGATCGTTTTCATTGGCCAATTCAAACCTTCGCCCTCACACCTGCGAAAATAGAACACGCGTACTAAAGTTAAATGGAATGATCAGTACTCACGTAGCCGTTCAAGGTTGTTATAACCTCCATCGTCGTATTCACGTACATTATTGCGTTCTTGATTATCCCATAGCAATTCTAGCTTTTCAATGATACATGTATGTGCATGTAAAATTCATTGAATTTATAATTTTGTGCACTAGTAAAATTTATAAACTTTAAAATCATAAGGTTTCACATCGAAATATTTAAATCAACTTTCTCCTCTCAGTTGTTTCTGGATTAAGAGATCTACCATTTTATTTTGATGGGAGGGTGGACTTTCATGAGTTTTAGTTTGTCCGGGTTTTTTTTACATAAATTGTTATTCGGCCTTTTTGCCAAGTTGCTCATCCTGCCTTATATCTTTCGCAAGTTTTAGGTATTGGACTAAGAATAGTGTGATTTTTTTTTGTAATTCAGTTTACTTAATTTTGAGAAAAAAATCCCGAAATTCTAAGTAAATTCAGAACATGTAACCTACCATACTTTGTTCAGAGAAAAATAGAGGTGACAAACCATGGCACAGTGGAAAGATATGTCCTTTATAAACTCCAGCAATATACTTAATGGATTTTATAAATTAACTGTTTTGCTATTCTCGGTTGAAATTCGAACGTAGATTATATATTTGTAAATATCTAAATAGTTACAGAGAAAACAATAAGTTTTCAAAAGCGTGTTTATTCATTAAATGCATTGATAAAAAGATGAACCCCTTCTCGTTCATGCATTAAGTCATACTTATTAATAATTTCTTAATATTTCGTTTATCAATTTATCTTACATGTATGATTTTGTATTTCAGTTAAAATGCGCATGCATACTTCACGTCACTTTGGCGGATAGTTTAGCAATGTTATGCATATTACTTTCTTACGGTATTAAATTAATGGAGAGGTTTTTAGCCAATTTAAATCTAGAACAGTACATTTATATTGTTCCTTATAAACTACGATATGATTTTTTTTTTAGTTCCACACATACAAAAGAAAAAATCTTCGCCGATGTAACATTTCAATCCTTTTTACACCAAAATGCCTTCACTGAATTCATTTGAATTTCGTGGTGATCATGATAGTACATTGCATACTACGTCTTCATTCACGTGCACAAATGATACGATTATTGTTTTTGTTTCTATATTTCGGGGACAATTTGCTCCGTTTATGATACGTCAATTCTTAATGACCAAACGCTCAGCTACTGTGTAACTTTCTGTATCTTCGTTTATAGCATGAAAACACGAAAAGAGGAATATGCAACCCATTATAACTTTTTGTAATTATTGTAATTGATCAGCATTATGAGAATATAAGTAACTACGACATTGAAAGAAATTAAAAGTGTGGTTACTTAATCATGTATAAAAGCGGCACATGTATTTTATTTTATCCTTATATATGTTTTAGAATGCGGTACATTATGTACACGATAATTATTGTGCTGCAGTTTAATATTTCGACACAACAATTCGAAATTCACAAAACATTTATTTAATTTTTTTGACCAAAGATGTGTAACCTATACATTGTCAAATCCTTGTTTTTACGTTCGTAGTAACATAGTACACTCCATAGTCAGTCACCTGTGTCAATTCACGTGCAAACTACAATTGTTGTTGTATTTGAATCTTTCGGCCAATGAAATTAGACGTTACAAATTGTTTGTTTGTGATACGCCAGAATGTTATCAATGAACTATCAAACGCTAAAGTTGACTGCATTTCAGTGTACACCACAGTCCAACATTAAAGAAAAAGTTTGCGCCTTTTAACTCCTACAGATTCGGTTTGTGTCTGTCCCAAGCCAGGAGCCTTCAGTGGTTTGTTGTGTTTGTTGCTCATGTTGCTGTACATCAATGTTCTTTCTATCTAAAATACTGTATTAATTTGTTGTGAAAATAATAAATATCTGAAACTTCCTGAATTGCGATCATGGAACAACGGAACACATCTGAAACTTCCTGAATTGCTATAATGGGACACGGGAACATATCTGAATCTTCCTGAATTGCTATCATGGATCAAGGGAATATATCAATCATAGATAATACAACAGGTAGACTTAGAAATGTATGAATAAAATTTTCGGCTATTTTTTTTCTGAACTAAAATTTTATAGATAACTTGAGTGTATGCAAAATTGTGTATTCGACCATATTTTAAAAGATTGCTGTCTAAAATGGTAAATACATGCAATTCACAATTCTTCTTTTAAGTCATTTTGGTCGCTTGTGAGAACTTTTTTCATCTGCTATAACACAAAATCTTTTTGTTTTATCTTAATCAGAATTCAATCGGGTTGGGGGAGTCCGAAAGGCGAGACAAAATGCTTGCTGTGATATTTCTTATGTTAAAATTATTTTCACGGTGGAGGTAAAGGTGGGGTTGGTTAGTATGTGATATTTTTCCTTTTTATTTTGTTCGTCTTCCATGTGAAGTCAATATGGTAAAGTTATCTCTTTCCTCCTCGTGGTAATAAATTTCTATCACACAAGTCCCGAATTTTCTATGTCGCACATAAATTCAAGTTTGACATGTGTCCTAGCAAGCGGTGTAATATATTTTTGATAAACAAACGTTGAAGCAAAACCCTATCTAAGTCCGATTACAGCCTTGATCATATAAGATTACATTAATGCGTCATACTTTTACTTGAAACAAATTCAAAAGACAAAAAGTTCAAAACTTTCGTCAAGTTGCTAATAAAATGTTCATATCATTTGAGTTTCTTCTTATTTTACATTTTCGTGTGTTATGTTCGTAAATATGAGCAGTATTGGCACGTTCATTTGACATATTCAGAGAAGTAAATTTAGGTTTATACGTTAGGATCTATGACAAATATATATATAATGTATTTTCCGCTGTGATTTAGAGAATTAGAAAATGAGGGTATATATTTTCTATCTACTCATTGAGTTAATCGGAATTAAAGTTTGGTTAGTTGTCCTTACTATTGAAAATAAAGAGGATGCATTTCTGAGTAATTTTATTACACTGCACACAAAGTCTTGAGTTGAACAAATATATCGCTTCCTGTTTAACCAAGTTGGACGTTGGCTCCGTTACTCGACTATTTTATGTATTGACAGAATGCTGAATATCTGCTATTTGAACTCATATACCAACTATTCAAAAAGGTTAGATGCATGGTGTTTTGCTGTTTTTATTGGCTGTATCAGCGAGAATTCTCAGATCTGTACTTAAGTGTCTTTTTTATGGGAAATGTATATAAGTTCCTCGCCACATCAACTGTATAGTTTTGTAGTTTCTATTTTTATCCGTCTGATGAGTAAAGCCTTTTCCAACTGGTTTTTTAAAGTTTTTTTTTTTATTGTACTGTTACATCACAGTCCAAGATCATATAAAAAGTTTGCGCCTTACACCTCCTACATATTCGGTTTGTGCCTGTCCCAAGCCAGGAGCCTATACTTCAGTGGTTGTTGTTTGTTGCTCATGTTGCTGTATATCTATGTGCTTCCTATCTAAATTCCTGTTTTTATATCTTATGAAAATTGAAAATATCTGACACTTCCTGAATTGCTATCATGGGACAACGGAACACATCTGAAACTTCCTGTATTGCTTTAAAGGGACACGGGAACATATCTGAATGTTCCTGAATTGCTATCATGGGACAAGGGAACATATCTAAATCTATCGATTTTGGTGTCATGGAACAAGGGAATATATAAATCATAGACAATACAGCAATGCAACAAGTTGGCTTAGAAATGTATGAATAAAATTTTCGGCTATTTCTTGTTTGTTTTTTTTTTTCTTAACTTAAATTTAATAAATAAGTTGAGTGCCCGCAGTATGCAAAATGTTGTATTCCATCTTGTTAAAAAAAGATTGCTGTATGGAATGGGAATTGCATGCCCTTCACAATTGTTCATTTTGGTCGCTGGTGGATACTTGTTTCATCTACTGTTACACAACAGCTTCTTGTTTTTATCGTTTATTAGAATTCAATTTGTAAAACGCCTTCTAAAAGACCAAATTATATTAAACCATGTTTTGAAATGTGATATTGTTGATAAATCCATTGCTAATTTTGATCGATTATTCTTTAGTTCTTCTGTTTTACGTTATGTATGTACCTGATAAAGTTGTGTTAACTTTGTATTGGCCATCAACTATTTGTATTTAAGCACATTTTATTATTTCTATATTCATATGGTGTTACAATGATCAAATCAAAACAATTATTTTTAAAACATAACAATCATTTATTATCTACAATATATGCAGTGTATGTAAAAAGAGTGATAAAAAATAAAATAAGGATACTATTATTATATGTAACAGCAATACTGTACGTAACTTATGTACAATCTGATTTATGAATTTTCATTCTAAATTTAAGGTTCCATACATTTTTTTACTATTCTATCCTAGAAACAAAACAACGGAAGATTGTTCCAAGTTGTGCTAAAATCCTGTATATTTTTGGAAATTTAGTAAGTATGGCATTTTCTTCGTTGCATACTTTTGCTAACTTTGTTGACAGGAAACTAACATTAAATCAGACATTTAGTATAAAATGTGCAGACACTCATATCATCAAATGTATAAAACATACATAAACTACATAAAGATATAATTTTAAGGGATGAATCAGATTGTACATAAGCTACTTGAAGCATTGCTGTAACATAATATTATAATAGATGTATCCAAGTTTAAAACGCACACATGTAGAACTACATAAAGATATAAATAATGATTAGAGTAACAATAATTGTAATTATTAAATCACATGTAGAAAAATCTAATAGTTCAACACAGTAGTGCAACACAGAAATCATCTGACTAAAAACAAAACATTTGCTGTACATTATTCGAAAAACCTACATTGAAATTCAGTAGATTTTTTTTAAATTCGAAAGTAATAAATTAAATATTCGTCTTAGGTATACCTTTCATTCCATGATGACAGAATTTCTAACTGGAAACCCAAAGCAATATCCCAATCATAAATTAGAACAGAACACACGGTAAGGGGTTACCTAACAAGGTTTTCTTCAATTTGATTTTCAAATTAAGATATTTTTTAATGAAGCAATCCTATGCAGAATAGTGTGGTATTATCATGATGAGATCTACATATTGCTTAAATAAGGTCATGATATCTTCAAAAACAACGTATGGGGCTTTGCAAAAACACAATTAAAGGGAATTAACTCTAAACATGCTAAAGTGATGATAAAATCTGTCTAAGCTTCATCTGGTAAAACTTCATGGCAAGGTCTATTGATTGTCTATACTTGATCTTTATATAATCAAAGGGAACCAGTATTCCAAAGATCGTCAATTGTTATGGTCACCCATGAAAAAAGGGAGCAACAATTACAAGTACTAGATTTTTTTTATATTCATCGGTGTAAATGGTTGAACATAAAATTATTAACACAAGTAACAAGTATAAAACTTTAAGACCTGCTTAAATAATATTACATACTTGAACTCGAAGCGAGTTATAAATATTGAATTTCTGAGTACATATAGTCAT
Organism: Mytilus edulis; assembly: GCF_963676685.1. NCBI lineage: Eukaryota > Metazoa > Mollusca > Bivalvia > Mytilida > Mytilidae > Mytilus > Mytilus edulis. Next base: position 37,008,620 of record NC_092355.1, read on the forward strand.
ATCAGATTCATTTCTACTTTTACGGCATACTCTTATTCCACACCATATGTTTTCTTCAGAAAAGTAAGTCCTGCTGCCGCCTCAACACGCTTTAAAGCTACCATAAGCCAGTAGATTGTTGGTGTCACCTTGTCCATTTTATACCATTTCATGAGAAGATCATGTATTTGACCATTCAAATCCCTTTGAAAGTTGTGCATAGTTTCTCGGATGTCACCAATGCTCAGACCTAATTCGATTCCTAAGTGAACAACACAATCCCCAATCATCTTCTTTTTTGTTAACATATCAATGACCTTAACTGTTGGGATAACTTGTAGGCGACTATGAGCTTTTTCTGTAAAATTGAAAGAAAGAAAAAAGAAGAAAATAGATTTTTTTTTTAGTTATACAGCTAACAATTTTTCATCTTCTTTTATAATGGCTAGTTAAATAGTTTAACCTTATAATAAATCTCAAATATATACAATAGTATCAAATGAATCATATTGATAATTCATTTAAAGAAAATGAGGTTAAAAGAGAGGTAAGAAATATCAAAAGGACATTCAAACTCTCTAGTTGAAAATGAAACTGACAACGCCATCACTACAAAAGTAAAGACAATCAGACAAACAACAACGCATTAAAACACAACATGGAAAAATGAAAGAGAGAGCTACACAAACCGCACCAGAACTGGGGCTTCTTCGAAAAGGTAAGCAAATCCTGCTCCATCCACGTGAAGCACTCGTCATGTTGCTCATGCAAGTTCAAACCAAGGATATGTCTTATTCGGTAGGACACATTCTAGGAAAGGGTACGAGATAGTAGTTATAACATTTCAGTCGTCATCTCTGAATTAAACAACGTATTAATTTACAGATATACAAGTACATGTAATAAAGAGGCAACGAATAAAAAAAATACATACCAACTAAACTATGGTCCTCTCTAAGTATCTGAAATATGTCAAAGAAATTATGCTAAATTAAATGAGATCGTATTGAACATTTTAAATTTGATTTTAGGTTTAAATCTGGAGAGAAAAATCAGTATTGACATTTAGGTAGTGTACGTACGAAACTTATCCAAAACAAATACTGGCTTACAATTTTTCTACTTCACCATTAATGGAAGATAACTCTTATAGTAACATTTTTCTGGAATGATAGTGACATTTTCATTTTTTACTTGTTTCAAGAGAACAAGTTTGATGACTTTAATGATGTAGTACAAAAGACCACACATACAGCAAACGTAGGAGATCTAGTATTTATTGTCATATGTTTTTGTTTCCAGGATACATGGTCTCATAGCATACATGTATGTCATGGTAGTCAATCAAGTCGCATGAGTAGCTGGGCTTTTTCTATCATGTATGTTTTATAGCATATAAACATATAGGAAGATGTAGTATGAGTGCCAATGAGACAACTCTCCATCCAAGTCACAATTTATAAAAATAAAATATTATAGGTCAAGGCACAACCTTCAACACGGAGCCTTGGCTCACACCGAGCAGCAAGCTATAAACGGCCCCAACAAATACTAGTGTAAAACCATTCAAACGGAAAAACAAGCGGTCTAATCTATATAAAAAACTAGAAACGAGATACACTTATGAAACACATACACAAACGACAACTAATCAACATCAGATTCCTGACTTAGGACAGATGCAAAAAATTGCATCGGGATTCAACGTTTTTTAAAACCGTCCCTTATCTGAATAACGTATTTTCGGCTTTCCCTTGACACCATTTGCGAATTTGGTCATGAGAAAACGATGATAGTCCGTCGGAAGGGGACGATAAATGGCTTACCCGTGTTAAGAGAGAGCCATATCTCATGCACGTTAAAGACAGCCTTGTAGATGTCGAAAAAGATCAAGCTAATGCTGCTACCAGGCAGTACTCACACCCGCAAAGTGGAAAGGGATTAATGTTAGTTTCAAAACTTGTTTCCCAATCCACCATAAATGAATATGTTTAAACTAACTATAGTGTAAAATTAAACATAGAAATACACATTATAAAATATCAATTAGTAAGGAATAACTCGATTAAAAAACGTAGTAAAACAAAAACAAAAATGAAATAGAACACTTTCGAATCTGTCCGTCACCGAAAAAAAACTCGTGACGGAAATGCATCGAACCCGAAAGTTGTCGATTAACACACAATGAACGAATACATTTTATCTATTAAACAATGTAAATGCAAAGTTAATATGAATATTATATATGAATAATATTGTAAAAGCATAAATGTTTTATATTTGATTGTTTATAACTAGTTTGACTCCATTCACGCACAGAAAGGTGAAAGAAAAGTATCAATTTACAACACTTACCTGACAGAGATAGTGTTGTCTGTCAATAGCTGTCAATGCTTTCAACAAATTTCCAATTGTAGCACTTGATTGCTCACTTTCTGCTCTTTCTTTCCACTGAAACAGACCCATCAACGTGATGTCCATAGGATTTGAGAAATAACGAAAATTCAATCTGTCGTAATCAGCTTTTGTCATACCAAGATAAATAAAGAATTTGTAGAAGTCTTCAATCTCCATTATTTTTGCTAGATACACGAAATGCTGATCAACTGGTTTCAAACGGAGTGTTTCAGTTTCTGCCTCTAGACCTTGTAAAATAAATAAGCTTTTTATCTAATTAGTATACACATTTTATTATTACTGACAGCAATTATAGTAATCACAACCCGACCTATATCGTTCTTTTAATTAAGATACTAATATAAACGTCTCAAATGTAGAAAAGTAATTAACGAATAAGAACAAAACCTGATATAAAAAACAAATAAAAAACACCTGTACCTTTAAACCTGGATAACACAACCTATCCAATATTATTGGTTGCCATTTTTTCAATTTTATTTAAGGGATAAAGATAAAAATGTTGTAAATATAATAGAATTTAAGAAGACTGTGAAACACAAGTGAGAGGTTAAGCCATCTATAAAACCAGGTTTCATAATTATTTCACCATAAGAAAATGTCTGCTCCATGCAGGAATATGACAGTTGTTACCCATCCGTTTAAGGTGTTTGAGTTTTTGATTTTTCCGTTTGATTATGGACTTAACGTTTTGAGTTTTCCACGGGGTTTTTGGTATTTTTGTTGGTTTGAGTTTTAACATTATTTTTATTAAGATTAAAACTTGCTTTCAAACTTTGTATTCATTTTTGTATTTTTACAAGAATTCTGAAATTTTGTCTGTTTGTTTGCTTATTCACTTTTGAGAAAAAATGATTTTACTAATAAATTATGACTTCCCTTTTTGTGATATAGATAAGTCATTACCTTTACAGTTTGGGTCGCAATGGTTTTTAGTCTGAAAAATAAATGATTAAAATAACTAGATGTATTAACATAAAATTAAAACTGCAACCTAACAACACAAGTGATCTGATCAATTCGATACGAAAAAAGGAAATTGTGAAAGTATAAAGCTACAGAACTGTTGTTAACCCCTTTGCATCAACAACAAATTTACAGTACTAAATACAAACATCATTATTTACTCTACTTTAAATTTCAAAATTAAAACGAAGCATTAATCAAACGTAAATGTTCTTGATGAAGCTGTCTTTGAGTTATATATAATTTTATTGTTTGGTTTCTAAAAAAATTGTTTGCATTCATTAAAGTAGTATCATAAGCATATATATGAAATTTCCTGAAGTGTGCTAACCACATACCATCTTCTTCAATTCAAGGTTCATGATTAAAATATTTTTTTTTAATACAATCGTATTGTTTGGGTTTTTTTTGGCAGAAAGAGAATTAATAAAGAAACTTAACTTGCCTTATCAAAAACCCAATTCAGAGGACATTTTGTTTTATGTGTTTTCCCATTCTTGCATCTCCACTGTGTTTGTTTTTTGGCGTCTGCCAAAGGAATGAAACAAGTTTCCCCGCTGCATACTTCTCCAACTTCTATTTCAAACAGATCTGACATAACTTTATGACTTTGTTTACCAAAACAACGATGATAACACTGAAGAATTCGTCCGAGTGCTAAAGTCAAGCACTCCTGTGTTGTTGTTGCTAGATCTGGTGATATAAGGTGTTTTGACACGTCATTGACGAGATATGCAACGATTCTCTGTCCTTGAACATGAATTTGAATTTCATTTCTGTTATCAGCATCGATAACTGCAGATTGAAAATAGAGACAAAAACGAGCATCAACCACTTTCAAAGGCCAGATGCTTATTGCAGCCCCAATAAGCTTGAACGCCAAAGCCGACGGAATTACTGTCTCTTTCAAATGAAAAGCTATGCATATAGTTCGGTCGTCTGTTGCAGCGTTTTGCATTTTTCTTGGAATTTTAGTCTTGACGATGCAGGGAACAAGAAATAAGTCTGCAGCTGTTTCTATGTCTGTGTAGCGTTTAGGTTCCACAAGAATATCGAGGTGGAGGAGGACTTGTACCACATACTCTTTTATTCTGTCATTCATCATAACATCTTTGAAAGCTGGTTGTGACCATAGAGTATAAAGGTCTGTCTTCCTTAGAACTCCAGTTAATGACAAATTCTGTAGTATGCCTCGAATGGTTCCCTTCTTCGGCCAAAACATTTTGTCTGTGATAAAAGCTCTTAGAATATTGACCATTGCCGAAGGTTGAATGACAACGAAATCTCTTAAATTAGGTTCATCAAAATATAATAGCTTTCCTATTGAGTGTTGGACATTTAAGAAGTCATCAACTCTTCTTTCATTCAGAGCAAGTTCCTTATTAGACTTGTTCATCTCCAAAAGCCTCTCTTTCGTAATCAACCTTACTCCATGGGTTCTCATATCTGATATTTGTAAATCAAGAGGCACCCACACAATCGGCATTTGTTGTCCCCATGTTGACTGCTGAAAGGCGATATCAACTAATGTATCTTTCAAACCATCGATTGCTGGGTCTGTTGCGTCTGTTGCATTGATAAAAAACACTCGATCGTACATGATATGCTCATGAAGCTTGTGTGAAGAAAACAGTTGTGTCAACTCCTCTTGGAAAGTTACAACTAATTTCTTTTTCTCATCCTGCAAATCAAACCAAACAAAAAATGACACCAATGAATTTTTTCGTTACCACGAAAAACGAAAGTTAAATAAATGTTATATCAACAAGTACTTTGCCTTTTGTAACTACTGTAATCATAGAAAGTCCTTCTTTGCATCAAACTTTTTGTGAAATCGGTCACTTTTGTAATCGTGCTTCAATATTAGTCCAAGACTAGGTGGTCAATTGCTTTTAAATTTTCATAGGACATTCTAACATCGCCTGAAGCTACATCTAAAATACCGTCAAAATATACCCATTTAATTTTAAAATTAAGATCCCACTGATTTTGGGTTTAAGATCAAAATTGTGCCTCGGACAGGATACTTAAAATATCAACAAAAAATATACGATGTAAATATCCTTTATACAAAATAAAAGAATGTAAAGAGTTTCTTCTATTGTGTTCTGTCATTTATAATGATTTGTTCACTGATGGACAATGATGTTTGCATAACATTTATTCTGCTTCAAAAACAAAACATTTGTTTTAGGTATTAGCAACTTTAGAAAGTGAAATATATAGCTGATCAGAATAAAAAAAAAATTGGATATCTTGTAAAAATAGTTAAACTGACAATTTGCCTGATACATGACAAATAGACTACAGTTTAGAGCTCACCAGGTCAATAGAGTTGATACATGTGGCTTGATAAATTATTACAAAGCCATTGTCAGCTAAGATCATGTTTTTTATCATCAATGTTATATGTTAACGTGGGTGTTAACTAGGTTAGTTATGTCTAAATATGAAAATAGTTTGAACAATCTATGACAGTTTTGTTTGTAGAAATCATGTCTTATTTATGTGAAACTTACTTCATATCATCGAGAGCTTAGTGCAGGTTAAAAGATATTAGAACGTTTACCTTTTATATTAACATATTGTTTTGTTTTCAAGAACAAGAGAAGAAGAAAATATTTCATTGGAAACTGGTTCAATATCCAAACAAGATGTGGTATTGTTGACTTTGATACAACTATTCCTCAAAGAACAGTAGCAGAATGTTTTTCTTAGTACAGTAAGACATACCTCAGTAAAGCTATCACTATGTGTTGCAGCAAACACAATTCTTGGTATTTTGTCAACACTTTTGTTACAGTAGGTCAACACGGAGTTAATCCAATGCACAAGAATGGCTGAAAAATACAATGTATTAATTTCTTAATAATTTAACGCCACATAATGGTGGAGAACAAATTTATAGGTAGAAAAGTTTAAAAAAACAAATGTGATCAAAATTAAGAAACGCGAAACCTCTTCATCAGAGCCCACATAACGTAGCGCTCAGGAAAAATTAATCATGAACGTTGAAACTACCAAAAAGGAAAGCTTGCATCAATTATTTCTAAAAAATATATTGGTATACAAATGACACTAGGTTGAAATTCCTTTTCAAACATATGAATGTTTTACTATGAAAATATTATTGCAATTTGATGACTACTGTTTAATTCCTATGTATTGTTTTCTCTTTATACAACACAAAGATTTATTCTGATAATGACAAATTTCTGTGTGTTGCTAATTAAATGTATGCATGATATTATGGTTTGTTTCAGACAAGTAGTAGATGTAACACATTTGTGTTTCTTTTAATGAGTTGCAGTATTATGTTTATTCAAATCTTCTGTTTCTATATAATAAATGCATTGATAAATGTATAGTCTTCATGATCATTAGAAGTATTTAGAATTCAATAGAATAATTAGAATAACTTACAAGCTGCTGTTACATCTTCTTGTTCATATTCTTCCAATTCTGTGGAAAGACCTTTACGTCCATCAAACATCAGAATGAACGTCCCTCTGTGTTGGATGAATAACTGATGAGTCATATCAAACGATTTTTGCCCACCAAAGTCGACCAAATCTGACGGTGCTATATTCATGCTATAAGTTCCTTTCTTAATCTTCTCCAATAAGTCATCTTGAATGGAATAGGCAGTATGAATCGGTGGTTCTTGAAAGCCTCTTACAGTTTCCTGAACAATTTGAGACGGAATCTGCTGATGTCTACCAGAAGAGGTTTTTCTAGATGTTGTATTTGCTTCTTGAAGCTGTTTTGGTGGAAACTCTTCCAAATTCGATTGATTTGAATCATATTCATTTGTTGTAAGATTTAATACTGGATCACCTGGGACTTCATCTATATTAACATCAACATTCCGTTTTAAAGATGATTCCCCTATCAGTCTTTGTTGCTCTTTTAATTCGGGATTTCCAAGTAGAAGTTTCGTTAATATATCACCACTACCTTATAAAAATATAACAACAAATTTTAAGCAAAGTGGTGTCAAACATAAAGAGCGTTCAATGTTAAATATTTTGTTATTTTCCATCATCAGTAACACCCATAACTTGAGAAAAAAACGGACGACAAACAAAACTATCTAACATGCCATATTTATTACTAGTAAATAATATACTTATAACACAAAAAAAATGCATTAACAAGAACAAATGTTTACACAACTCATCCCAAATAAAAATATGAGGGCTTACATTCATTCATTTCTGATTAAGGCATGACAAGCTCCACAAAATCAACTGATTATAGCGAGAAAATTTATAAGCTGACAAAACCTTTTCTGTCAATTAATTATCATGCTGAAAGGCTAAGACATGAACAAATATAAATTATGTACCCTTTTTTAATGGAATCATCTTTCGGTGTTGTAAGTCGATGCCATTTCTACCAAAATGAATAATTAGTCCTTCTGTTGAAACCCATGTCTTTGGAATTACCTCGCCAATTAAAATACTTGCTAGCGAAGATTTCCCAATATTACAAGATCCTGCCAAATACACCCTATTTTCGTAGGAAGCAAATGTTCCTGCAGCTACAAGATCCTGGAAGTCATCTCGATTTAAATGGATGAGTTTAGTCCAAATGGATTCTGACATTTTCTATGCAATACCAAAATTGATTAAACAGTGTAAATCTATCAAAAATACTTTATAGTACGTTTGTTGCGTGCAAAGTGCTTTTCTGGATTTACCAAATTCAAATCAAACATTTTTTAGTGCGACGTTAACAGCCAGTATAGATCAATATGAAACAATTTCTACCTTCCCAATATTCTGTTTCCCAAAGTCGGTTAAAATTGATTCATACCAAATGAACATGAACAGAAATACTGTTAAATCTCTTTGATACTTTTTCTAATGTACATTTTTGTAAAGGAGAAGGTCCAGTAAGACCCCTTTTTTGCCCCAAAATATAGCAGTTTTACAAAATTATTAAAATGTAAACTTGTAGTTCTTTATTGGAAAGTAGAATACTTTTGCTACATAAAAATTGGCTGTTTTTGATATATCAATGCACATATATCGGGTACTAGCATCATTAAATCATGCTAAATTACTTAAAGTTTCACAATTTTAGCATTTTAGTTAAATTTTAGACGGTTTCTGTCTCAAATGAAAGTGGCCGCATTTGTGTTCATTTTTAATATTGAAATGTAAGTTGTATTTGATAATAATACATAACATTATACAGTTCGAGGATGAACAAGTTAAAAAATCTTTCACATAAACTAATTGAATCAACTGAAATAGGCACTGAAGTGTTTAAAAAGTGTCCTGAATCTTTCGTCAGATGAACCTGAAATTTGGGGTCAAAATCGACCCTTACCGAACCTACTCTTTTGTCCAAATTCTTATTTTTTGTGAGTTCTGATTCTATTGAATTCAGATTTTTGTGAATTCTGATTTTTGTAAATTCTAATTCTTGTTATTCAAATTCTTGTTAGTTTTTATTCTTGTAATTTCGGTGCATTTGTTTGAGACAGGTAAACGGCAGAGTATGTACATGTTTATTAGGATACATTAATTTTTGCCGGAGTTAGTGTTCAATATTTAGGGTTAGGTTAAATTGGAGGTCACAGTGACCTCATTTATACGCTAAGAAAAAAGATAAACTAAAAATAAAATATATTCAACATGTTTGATACGAATTTACAAATCAACGAAAGTATCAGCAGTGTGTCTAATTCCTGAATGATATGGTACCAGTCTAGATATGACCTGTATCGAAAAACAAGCAAGGTCATTTTTTTTAATTCATAGAATAAAAGAAAAAAAAATGAAAAACAACAGATATTTGTCAATATCGTTCAATATTTTGTTTAGTATCTGTAAAAAATCAATAGGCTACACAACAATGTGTTGTATAGTTATTTACTTTAGTGACGAACATGATAGCAAAACCTATGTCTAGATCTTACTTTGGTATTGAGAAATTTAAACAAATGTGAAAGTTTATAAAGGTTTAAAGGCGTGCTTTCACACTAAATTGAAGTGTATATTTGTTTAGCACCCTCTAGTTTGATCAGGTTTTTTTTTAAACTCGATTAGTTATTGTATACGTGATTTCTACAAATCATTAAAAATATGTACTTCTAAGTATGCCATCACTTCTTTATACTTCCCTTGTTTGGCCTCGGCTGCTAAATCGTATGGAGATTTGCCCTGAAATACAGACAAATTAGTATTGTTAACTAAATTATCTGAAGTAGTTGTATACTCTGAAATAGGGCGTGTGATGCATATAGTATATCATGAACGGTAATATTCTAATATGGCTATCGTTTCGATTGTTTGTTTCAATTGGTGGTTGTATTCTATGAAGTGGTAGTTGTTTCGTTTAAAACATCAATAAGGGGTTGTATTCTCTGAAAGTGATTTTTTTTTCTTTTTGTTGTATATTAAGTGTATGATTTGTGGTTTAACTATAACTGTAAAAGGCTGTTGTTGTGTTTACAGTGTATGAGTTGTTGTCTATGACTTAATGGTTGTAGTTGTGTATTAAACGTACTGTTGATTGCTGTATTTTTTTAACCATAAAATTGATCTGGTTGGTTTGGTTGATATGTTTAAGTTGTTTATTAGTTGTTTGGTTGTTGTTGAGTCTTTGATGTTTGATAGGAGGTTGTATTATGCTTTTGTTATTGTAGTGTCTTACGTGTCATCTTCATGTTTGTATTATCGTTCATTTTTGCTGGTGTGTTTTGTATATGCTACGTTTTGTGTTTCATTGGTTCTTATAACGTAACTCTGTAGATCATGTCAGTATTTTATTGTTCTATAATATTTCATTATGTTATATTTCTATTATAAATTAGAAAATACGTTGAACCACAAACGTCAAAATTATTCAATCGCGTAGTGGAATGACATATTTGTGGATTCTTATATATTATATAAAACTTTTGGACTATTTTAAATCTCGGTCTATTTCTGAAATTAATTCTTACTTACTTTTGATTTTTTTACCCTGTATGCTAGCAATGCCCATGTGAAATTTTAAAATTGTTTGTATAAACATTGAACGACAAAAAAATGTGACGTAAATTTTCTGATGTCAGATACGCAAAATTGTTTCTTTACAAATTGTTACACGGTGATGACTGCTGTACCCATATTTTGACTATTTTATTTATAATGTCTGTTTAGTTCACGCATCATTGTAAATATAACCAAATTGGATGAGACTGTCGTACAAAGTGAGAGGTTTAGCGCTATAAAACCAGGTTTAATTCACCATTTTCTACATTTGAAAATGCCTGTACCAAGTCCGGAATATGCCAGTTGTTGTCCATTCGTTTTTTATGTGTTTTGTCATTTGATTTTGCCATGTGATTAGGGACTTTCCAGTTTGATTTTCCTCTGAGTTCTGTATTTTTGTGATTTTACTTCTTTCTTCGTAGTTGTTGCTTGTGTTGGTAGTTGATCGGTTACTGTTGTTGTGTCTTTAGTGTTTGATTTCTAGTTATTTATTTTTTTTGAAGATCTAAATGACTAAAGTTTCCAAATACAGATTGTTCTTTCTATGCACAAAAGCTTCTTGTCACAATAAAAGCTATCTGCCACATAAACATGCAATTAGTGTCGTTAAACATCAATACTCAAGCAATCAATCAATGAGCAAACAATATTTTAATCAAATATGCACACTACATGATCACTAAACGATCACCCTTTACACTACATACATTGATCTTCTGCTTACAGTATTTCAGACAGACTTCAATTCAAGACAATTATTTTTGATCATTTTACGACGGAAATAAGGCCAGTGGCATTTTAAACTATTCAAGTCATACATGAACAATTTATAATCATTCAAGCAATCAATTACAGTAAAAACAATCTTAAAATATAGAAGAAACAGACTACACTACACTCTGTCTCCTACATTTTCGTTCAAGGATACAACCCCGTGCGTATTGGCACTGTAAACAAACGGATTATCATTAGACTATCCAAAACTTTTACATAATTAAGTATGCAGGAAACATCACTTCTGAACATATATTACAAAGACAATTTAACAACATATACAGTACAACCTGTATAAACCGGCCGGCTTCGGGACTACGAAAAAGGGCCGGTTTGGACAGTGAGCCGGTTTATTCAGGTTTCCGTTTTGACCGGAAGTTAATGACTTGTGACGTCCGACATTTTGCATGTACAAGTTCTCTCTGATTGTAAATTATATCTGATAAATTAAAATACTTTCACTTCGTTTTTCATTGTTTGCATTTACATCATAATGCTCGCGTTGTTTAGATTGTACACCCATGATCAATAATTTGAAATGTTGGAATGGCCGATAAAAAAGCCAGAATATTATCAAACGTAATTTCATCCCTTTCGAAACGTTGTCGTTCAGTGTACAATATCCATTGATTGTTGTCATCCGGGTGTTTTTCATTATCAAGGTCATTTGTTTAGGGGTTCATAACAGGGAACCCAGGATTTCGAAATCACGATGCGAATTTCTTACTCTGGGATTTAAATTTGTTTATCCAAGTTAAAACGTATGTTCAATCCGAGATATATTCGGTGTGTCTTTTCGTTTAATTGACACGTTTATAATGTTTTAATAAATAATACAGCTCACTACTGTACGATTGTAGGTTCACAGTTTGACACCTGACTAATTGATAATCACGAAAAGCCATATTGTATAAAAAAAAAAAATTTTTTGATTGCATATCGATCATTGAAACTAATTAGACAAACCGGTTTTGACAGGTAATAATTAATGTAATTAAGAGTATTGGGACTTCATAATTAGACCGGAATTCGTAATACACAGGGTCCGGTTTACAAAGGGTATTTTAACAAAGACTTTGAATGGAAAAATATGGGACTTTTATTTTCGGCCGGAATGGACAGGAAGCCGGTTTATTCAGGGTCCGGTTTAATCAGGTTTGACTGTATAACATATTATTTTTTTTTTTTGGTTTTGTGTTTTATATATTGCGTATCATAATTTAGTGCTTTAATAATTAATTGGCCAATGGAACATTTAAAATGTTACCTGATGTGTTGTGGCCAAGGGACTAATACAGGCGTGTTCTACCAGATAACGTGTAACCTGCAAATGACCAAACTTAGCAGCCAAATGTAATGCTGTTTTCCCATCATACTACAATGATAACATATAACATGTAAATAATATGGACAATTTCCTTTAAAAATATCAATAATTACTTAAAACAAACTTTTAAAATTATCTCACTTACTGGAAATGGTGTGTCATCCATATCAAAAGATCTATATAGTACATCAATCAGTATTCAGAACTTTGTCAAATTACAGGTCACACTGATATTTATGTTTTACGATAACAACATGTATTGTTTGAGACATCAGATCTTCAATCATTTCTGTTCAAATAAACAATTTCAAGGAGGGTAATAATATATCCATGGATTCAATACAACACACTGAGATCTCACTTTGATTATAAACATGGTTCAACATAATTGTCAGTTTTCAATGTCCACTTTTAAAAGAATTATGAAAAGAGTGACATTTCTTGGTTCACACCAATGCGACAAGTGAAATGGCATGTATTTCATCTTAGCAAGTCTTTAAGCGGTTCCCATGAAACCTCTCGAATGTAAAGGCGTGATAAGGTGTTCATTCAGAGGAATGTAAATTATAAGTTAAACATATTACATACAGTTGTGACATCTTTGTTACACTTTTTGTCAATAAGCAGTCGAACAACTTCTAGTTGTCCTCCCCTGGCAGCTAACATCATTGCTGTCACTCCGTGAAAGTCCTGGAATTATACAACTGACATCAGCATTTGTGTTGCTCAGTCTTTAGTTTTCTATGATGTGTTACTGTGTTGTCAGTTTATTTAACGATTTATGAGTTTGACTGTCCCACTGGTATCTTTCGTCCCTCTTTTATATGTACCGTTGGTCTTTTCTTCTCTTTTTTAGTCTTACGTTGCCAGTTTATTTTTGATTTATGAGTTTGAATGTCCCTTTTGTCTCTCAAAGATATATGTTTCAGGATGGTAAAATGAGAATTAACTATATTTAATTTGTCTGACATGTATTTGTTTGATAATTAATTAAAACTGGCTGATTTATAATTTTGAAATATGACCTGCTTTTAGAAGATGTTACTTGTTTTAAAATGAGCCCACTTCAGATTAATTTTAACAAAATTATGTCATCTTTTGAACCTGTCAGAAGAACAGCATGACTTATTTTTTCGATACATTTCAGAAGAATCTGGTCAAATTGGTCTGATATTATCGAACATACTGTTGTGGCCTCTTTGTCACACCCTATGAGAATTAACTGACGTGTAACCTCCAGATGCCCTCTATCAGCAGCATACATCAACGATGTCAATCCACCATTCTGAAACAAAACAAATGACATCAATGCTTGTTTGAAAATCTCAACAAACATGTCATACAGGTCGGGCTGTTGTCTCTTTAGCACATTCCCCATTTCCATTCGCAATTTTAATAATGCGTAAAGCAATATAAATAAGATGAATATCAAATGAATCAGTGTCAAATATAACACTTTAAATTCCACATAAACAACAAACACACACCATTGTTTGTTGCAGAATATCAGAACATCCATCATATTTTTAATGTTTTATTCGGAATACAGTACAACCTGTATAAACCGGCCGGCTTCGGGACTACGAAAAAGGGCCGGTTTGGACAGTGAGCCGGTTTATTCAGGTTTCCGTTTTGACCGGAAGTTAATGACTTGTGACGTCCGACATTTTGCATGTACAAGTTCTCTCTGATTGTAAATTATATCTGATAAATTAAAATACTTTCACTTCGTTTTTCATTGTTTGCATTTACATCATAATGCTCGCGTTGTTTAGATTGTACACCCATGATCAATAATTTGAAATGTTGGAATGGCCGATAAAAAAGCCAGAATATTATCAAACATAATTTCATCCCTTTCGAAACGTTGTCGTTCAGTGTACAATATCCATTGATTGTTGTCATCCGGGTGTTTTTCATTATCAAGGTCATTTGTTTAGGGGTTCATAACAGGGAACCCAGGATTTCGAAATCACGATGCGAATTTCTTACTCTGGGATTTAAATTTGTTTATCCAAGTTAAAACGTATGTTCAATCCGAGATATATTCGGTGTGTCTTTTCGTTTAATTGACACGTTTATAATGTTTTAATAAATAATACAGCTCACTACTGTACGATTGTAGGTTCACAGTTTGACACCTGACTAATTGATAATCACGAAAAGCCATATTGTATAAAAAAAAAAAATTTTTTGATTGCATATCGATCATTGAAACTAATTAGACAAACCGGTTTTGACAGGTAATAATTAATGTAATTAAGAGTATTGGGACTTCATAATTAGACCGGAATTCGTAATACACAGGGTCCGGTTTACAAAGGGTATTTTAACAAAGACTTTGAATGGAAAAATATGGGACTTTTATTTTCGGCCGGAATGGACAGGAAGCCGGTTTATTCAGGGTCCGGTTTAATCAGGTTTGACTGTATAATTGGATGAGTTAAATGGGAACTCGGAACTATTTATAGTCACATTATATCTGTTATAAATATATCTCTCTGACAACAAATGGCAATACATAAGTAAGTACAACTCTGTTAAAAAAAATATGAACTTTATCATATGTGTTCCACAGTCATTTATATTAAATAATTTCTGTAACTCTTTATATAATTTTTTCCAAAGGAAAGTAAAACTGATTTAAAGTTTGACTGTTTTGCTGTACTTTGATTTCGGTTTTCGTGCAATCTTCAAACAGGAAGGATACACATTCAGTATTGTGCTTTGATAACAGGTAGATTTCACTTTTAATGTTCAATTTTCGTTACCAGTAGGTTCAAATCCAGTGGTAGAGATTAATAACATGCAAGTATGTTTCCCTTAAGTGTTGTGCATTTCTTACAAATAGGGTTCTAACCACGTGTTGTGCTTTGATAACAGGTATGTTTCACATTCAGATTTGTGTTTTGATAATTGGTAATATACGTTTATTATTCTGGGGTGTGTTTGATTGAAGGTAACTTTCATATTTAAAAAAAATTATAACAGGTATGTTTCCAGACAGCATTGTGATTTGATAACATGAAGGTTTCACATTTAATGATGCATTTTAGAGTAACGGAGAACTATTCCACAGTGAACTGTAAAGTAACATCTAGTTATGCGATTCAAATTACTTTAAAAAGATCCCCTATGATCTGAAGTTATCTATAGTTTTATTCTGTTCTATAAGTAGACTTTTTAACTTGATTTTTTCTTCTGATGTTCTAGAACTTACTTGTTTAGCAAGTCACAAATTTACCTACATCTTTGTAATTAATGTCTGCTCCAAACTGTAGACATACTTTTACGTCTTCGACATTTCCTTCTTTAGCAGCTCTAACAAGTCCCTGTTAGTAAAAAGTAGATTTTATATTTAAAACAGTATTTTATTGCTGGAATATACACATCAAAACTATGAAAAGTAAATAACTGAAAAATACTGAACTCAAAATGTGCGTAAAAACAACTATAATATTAAGTACAGCAGTCAACATTGCTTTATAACATAAGAACGCTAACAAAAACAAGTGTGTCAACAACAACAAAAAATGGCTCACATACGCAAAAGGGACAGACAGGAATACTACAAATGCCCATATAACAATAACACAACGACATAATGTATAAATACCGGGTCACGCCAAAATTATATTAACAGAAATGGGTTTCAGAGCAAAGGTTAAATATGTGTAAAGACAAAAAATAACAATATAACACGTAATTAAAATTACAAACAACTTCAGGACCTAGATTCTATACTTCATGATCATCATGTTTTATTTGCAAAGTCGATACGAAATATGTATCGACACTGTCTTGGGTTCTTCTGATGAACCTTTTTCTTTAATAAAAAACAAAACAATATGTTAGTAGACACTGTGATATCAACTTACTGCTCAGACACTGGCGATCTCCATTTTATAAAGACTGAGTAGCAGGTGAAGCTATTTATTACCGAATAAATTGAAAATAATATATCCTTTAATGCAGTTAGGTCGATGCTATAAAGGTTGGGGATAGTTATCAAAGGTACCAGGATTATAATTAATACGCCAGACGTCATTATTTCAAAATTAAATTTTCTCGTTTTTCATAGATTTTGGTACTGAGGGTCTTGTGCCAGAATTTTTACATGGTCATCAATACATAATCATTGATTATTTTTTCTGATCGTTTCTGTGTATAGCCTGTTAATTTTATTTTCTTCTTTTCGTGTCATGTAGCTGTTTTTTTTATTTGATGTTTTTGTTATCAACAAGATTAAAACAGTTTATGAAGACTTAATAAAAAGAGCATGCAGATTATACAATATTAGTTTTTAAAAATGAATGTTTCTTATTTATAGGGCTGGCAGCGAAAGGCCGAAAGGCCGAGTACTCGAGTACAATTTTATTACTCGGATACTCGTTGTTTCCATTTTATAAATCATGAAACAGTTTCCTCAAATTTCATGAGATTGCTATGTTTTATTGTAGAATAAGTAATGTCTGTTCCTTCCCAGAGGATGTTTTTATGTGCAGAACTTTGTTGTCTCAAAACTTAGAAATCAAACAGACATTCAACTGCACCAGGAGGTTGTATGACCTCCTTGATATATAGTAGACAAGATCATATTCCTAAGCAAGATTATTAGTAAGAACAAAAAGTGCCCTGTTGTTTATTAGAGACATTTGTAATAGTGTTTGTAAACGGATCAACTCTTTGATGAATTAATAATTCATCACAGACCGTGAACGTACCTAATTTCTTATTCAATCTAGACTTCTTTGCATACTTCATTGGTATGAGATGTACATTAAATGTAATTAAACTCTTTATTTGAAACTTGGTTATTGTTTATAATTTAAAGAGAGGCGAAAATTTGAAAAGGACATTCAAGTCATGAGTCGCAAATGAACTCAGAACGCTATTGCTTTAGAGACAAACAATCAAACAGTCGTACCAACAAACAAAACACATAAAACTAAAGACTGAACAACACGAACTAGAAATATCGTTTCACAAAGGTAATTTAAAGTCCATTATTTTTGTTGACAAATTAGCAAACTAACAGATGATACAGATTGTCTACCAAGTCGGACCTTTATATGCAACTATTAATGGATATATTGGCATGTTTGTAATTTGGTTCATAAACACGTACACAAATAATAATTGTTATGATAGGTTATTTGTAGAAACGGTTGTCAGTCAATGTTTGATTGACACAAAAATGGAGGAGCGATACACCGATGATCAAGATATTTTTGTAGTCATACAATTTGAGTTCTGTAATAATACGTTTGTCTTTCGCGAAGATGTCAAGCGATGTCATAGTTTAATAATTAGATTCATGTAAGGTTATAACAAAAATCGCTCATACAAACGAAAATCCAAATTTTCAATAAACGTTTAAGATTTATCCGAGTACTCGAGTACTCGCGAGCATCATGACCGAGTAGTAGAGTATTTATTTTCAGATCTTTTGAAATCCCTACTTATTACAGCTCAAATCAATTTTACAATATTAAAAGAAGATAACTGCCGTATTTTTTTCTATAATAAAAACTTTCAAACATGTTCTCTATTAATATGTAGGGTTGTGTATTTTAGTGAGAGATATTAGCAAGCAAAATCGAGGGAATTGTGAAAATCCTGATACAAGCATAAAAATTACCACAAAGCATCATTATTATTTACTTTTTAAGAATTAACTGCTGGCCATTAAAAAAAAATATTTTCTAAAATGGCTGTTTTCTTTAGTTTGAAAATACTGATTTTTCTGGAAAACTTTCCTTTGAACTTCTTTTTAGTAAAAACCGATTCCCAGGTTTAGTGGATACATTCCTTACATCACAGATTTATTAAAAATGAATATTTGACATATCCAGTATTTGCGCATGCGCTAAAATGTAAAAAAATTCTTTCAAAAACGTTTGAACTATTTACCATATATTTAGTGTTTTTTGGATTTCTAATAATATTATGAATTGGTTTAATAACATTTTTCAAGGTTATGATACACATGTGTTTAACACTTTTGCGCATGTGCAAACTATTTATAGACATCAAGAGCGATGTGTATGCACTACCAGGCAATTCTCAGGTATTCGGTGGTTAAGGCGAAAATGTGGTTAATCCCGGAAAAACATCAATTGAAACCGGAGATCAACCACTTATTGAAATTCAGTGGGAATGGCCTGATTCGTGCATTCGTACGGAGAAATTTATTATCATGTTTGGTGAATTGCACGTTGAAATGACTTGTTGTAAAACTCTGGGTGATATATTTCGTGAAAGTTGAAGGACATGACTTTGTGTCCCCGCTACAACCAATATTGCAACACCAAGAACGGCAGATTCTTTTTATGTATGTTCAAATGTATCTAGAACTAGATAGGCCCATCAGACAACCGCATGTAGTTTGCTTGAATTGTTAATTTCAGATTATGAAAGCTAAACTCAAAACATATAAGTATGCCATGACTCTGTGGCGTTCAGTGATTTAAAAGACTGGTGTAAGGAAATAGAGTCATCTCGACCACAGTTTAATTCCTGGCGTTCAATTATAAATTAAGAACTTCTTTTGATTTTGGTATTATGCTTATTTCATGAGTGAGATTTCGTACTTTTCAAACAGTCCATATAAAACATGATAGCATATTGTTTTAGGTCTTGATCGTGTGAATTATGCTCGATCGTTACCAACCCGTCTCCGAGATATGACTTCCCTTCCCGAACATCACCTGCATGTGGCGATGGAATTTGAAAATGATAATTTCACTGTACGTAAGACCAGCAAATTTCTTTCTTATTACACAATTTATCAGGCACAAAAACAGAATAATGCAATTGTGAAGGGCAATGTTGGTGTAATAGGATTAACCAAAGAACACTTTTAGACAAATGGATGGTATCTGGACTAGGAGTCAATATACTAGAATATGAATTTTAAAGATCTACTGGTTTGGGTCATTATACAACAGACGAACGACATAATGAAGACTCTACGAAAACACAAAAAGATTTCTTTAAACAGCTTTAAAGGATTTGTAAAGTGATGAACGAGTCTGGAAATTCATTTCAAGAAGAGTCGTCAGATTTGTAAAAAAAAATACTCAATTTATGAAATTGTTGATTCGGAAAAAGGTAAGATATGTAAATAAACTCCAAGATATTGGTCCAAACAATACGAAGATCTTTTGAATTAAATGCAAAACGTCTTTGTCAAAATAGAGCTAAGTGATTGCGATATCTTTTCATTTCTTGTCATAGTAGACAGTTTTACTTGGAATATTTCTTTATCCATAAAAACTAAACTGCTCCTCCGTCTTTATCTCAGGATGTCACTTGAAATAGTGGTATTAAATCGCTGCAAATGGGTTTACTTGAAACAGTCTACGATTTGCTGATCCAAATTCGGACGCATTTATCGTTGGAGGGGTAGCAGTGGTTAATTCCAGGTCACAAAGTTGGGCAAAAATATTCGATGGTTATACTAATGATGTCATACTGCCTTATATAAAATCTTGCATCGATAAATATTCAAAAGTAGACATTGTATTTGATGTTTACTAAAGGTTCTTGTGGCAGATGGAAATGTGTTGGTTCTGGTAGAACACCAAGGGTTTGTAGTAGTTTTCTCTGTGAAGATGACAACGAAACGAAATTGTTCAAGTTTCTTGCTGACAAAATTGCTTCTTGAGAGACTAATACAAATGTGTATGATACGCATGGTAAAAATATGTTTTGCTATTTCAATGAAAATACTTCCTATCTATCCCCTTAATATAATCATTAAGAAGCACGAATGTTTGTCCATGTTCTTCATGATTATGAAAAGTGTTGTAAAATGTAATTTTAGGTAGTACTGACACAGATTTAATAGTATCAATAATTGCAGCAATCGAAAAATTAGGTAGAACAAATTGTAGATAGGTTATGGAAGGAATAACGACTTTTGATGGCTTCCTGTACGTGACGTATTAAATGCGTTTGGTCCTTGTGTAGCTGCTCTTACTTTCGTCCATGCATTCAGTGGATTTGGCACTTTGCCGAATTGTCGTGAGAAAGGGAAGATGTCAGCTTGGCTAACAATGGATGTTTTTCAAGATGTAAAGGACTTTTTTTTTTTGGCTTAACTATGCACGATGTGAATTGTGTGCCGAGAGGCAACGGCATTGTGATGCAATTCCGCCTACAAGAGGTTCTTTTCCAGAGCACATCAAAAGAGAAGTATATCAAGGAGGAGTTGTTTGGGCTCAGCCTGATTCATGTATTCGACAGGTACATGTACCAAGTCATATACATTGGGATTTGATGAAAGAAAAAATCAATGACATTTTGGAAACCAAAATGGACTTCTTTGACTGCCGTAGCATCCTCGGGTCAGGAAATTTTGAAATGCGGAGGCGAAAATCAAGCTGTGTTGGTAACTGAAGATGCTACCGTTCTGGCCTTCCTTGTACGGGTTGTTGTATAGGCAACTATCAGATCATTATAAGATAAACAACCTGTCTTTCTAACTAAACTAGGCATTTAAACTTAACAAAAAGTAGTATCACTTGTTAAGGTGATGGAAATTATAAAAATATTTTCTACGTATTTTTCGCCATTTTTTAACCGGAAGTCACTATTTTTTTCATTTATGTGTTATTTTGTCGTACTTAGGAATTTATAACGTTTTATCATAACTTACATTGTATTATACCTATAACACATTTTTCAAGGATTTACATTCCTTGTGAAGTTGATTGAAAGTATAAAAATTGAAATTTTTTACTTTTTTGCCGGCATTTTGAAACCGGAAGTCACCTTTAGTTTCATTAATGTGTTGTCTAGTCGTAATTCTGGAACTGTCATTTACTTTTTTTTAACAAATCTAACATTGGATTTTACATATAACACAGCTTTCAAAAGATTAACGAATTATTGCCAATTTGTAATGACGCCATTTTCGAAATGTGTGGTGGCCATTTTGAAAAAAAAAAAATCTGGCCAGCGTCGGATTTTTTTAAGTATCATTTAGTCAACCTTTATACCAAATGTCATGCTTGTATCACGATTTGCACAATTATGTCCATAATATCTCCCACTAATTTGATAATGTCAACAACTTAGCATATATTTGGAGTACAATATCACCTACTGGAATAAAGTGTAATGAGATTTTGTTTATGGTTGACAGAGTGACAGATGGTGATTAACCACATTTTCAGCATGCCTGCTTTAATAGATGGGGGAAGTCTGACTACTTTAACCTGGAGTAAAACACAACCTACGTAGGAAAACTAGAAGTCTTAGTCAAATGATTCATACAACAACGACACTAGATAAAACTTACAACTACAGTGTAAACAGGCCAGTAGCCGTTGAAATAGATGAACTACACAAATCACTTGATCTCAACATCAACAGATCAAGCGGACAAAAGGACACCTTGAGCATAAATCGTTCAAGAAATGGACCGTTCAAGCTCATTCGTACTTTGAATCGAAAATAGTTTGTGCGCATGTATGGCAGCGAAATTACACTTGCAATCTATAACAGAATAAATGACCAACACAAAAAGGCTAAAAATTAATTAACATTTACGAACAGTAGTGTCAAAATTTGAACTTGTAATTTAAGTGAAAGAATAACTTTTGTTTATTATTTGTTTGCAAGCGTGTGTATATAGACATCAATTTGATAAGATATTTCTATTAAAGGGGACTCGCGGGTCTAAATCATTTTTTTACTTAATATAGGATTTCGCTATATTTTTCAATTAAAGAACTTTATCTAATATTAAATAGAAAATTAAAATAAAAAATGGAGTCACCGTTCATTAACGTTCACAATTTGCCTTCGAAAGAAGCATTATTTTTTGTAAAGGTACTTTTTTCTGTTGAACTAATAGGAGAAGTAGAGGTAATACGAAAATAAAAAAAAAGAACCAAATTACAGAAATCGCTTAAATTTTACAATAGTTTATTTTAAGTACAGATTATTTGAAAATAATAATAAAAAATATATGTCACTGATGAGTTAAAAAAAAATGATATTTCAATATAAATGCAAAAAAATGGCACTTTTGCAACAACGGGAGATAATTTGGATATTTTTCAATGATATATACATTTTTAAAGTCATCTAGGGTCATAACGAATTGATTTTTTTTAATGATTTTTGTACCATATAATAAAGTGACAACTAATAAAGTAATAAATAACATTTATAATGAAAAAAAATTAATAAATAACATTTATAATGAAAAAAAATGTTTTATTTTTTTCTGCAATTTGTATAAACTCGAACCTTCTGAAACACATTTTCTACAATTTCACTGAAAAATATGTCATATCGATGGCATTGTTTCACGCAGTGTAGACGCTGTAGTTCAGATTATCCAATTAGATATCATTAAAACTAATTTGAACGGTAACTGGTTTTATTAAGATACTATGTCCTCCGATAGCTGGTTATGATGAAATGAGCATTCATGCAAGTTTGACTCCACCCCTTAATAGTTATCAAAGTTACCAGGCTTATCATTTGATATGCCAGACGCGCGTTTCGACTGCATAAGAATCATCAGTGACGCTCAGATTAAAACAGTTAGAAAGCAAACAAGTATAAAGTTGAAGAGCATTCGTGACCCAAAATTCCAAAAAATGTTTTGCCAATTACAGTTTGGTTATCTATGCCTGTGATAAGAAAATCCTTATTATTTAGATAAGTCATACTTTTGCAAACAGTTAATCTATAAAAATGATTCTGTACTAGTAATTGATAGTCATGTCAACACCGAAGTGCTGACTACTGGACTGCTTATACCCTCGGGGACGAAACGTACACCACCAGTGGCATCGACCCATTGGTGAAAATAGTTATCAAAGCTTAAGGTACCAGGTTTATAATTTGAAACGCCAGACGCGCCTTCGTCTACATAACGCTCAGCTTAACACGATTAAGATAAGACACATTCGTAATATAGGTTTAAATTACACAAATAACTTTCAGATCTTACCTGATTCCAATTTTCCATGATGTCCTACAAATAAGCACAAAATATACTTTTGATATCACGATAAACAAATGTTGTTTTAATGACAACAAACGATAAGTACCGAATATCAGGTTGTTGTCATTAAAATATCGTGAAATATCAGCTGCAAAACTTAATATGAAGCTTTTTGTCGAGTGAGCGCAGCTGACGAGATCAAATGCCCTTCATATTGTGAATAACAATAACGATAGTAAAATATGTAGAGACTAAACATTATTTGAAAATCAACAAAATTCATCCTACGTTTAGTTAAAGTTATTACTCTGCATTGTAATGTAAACTAAATCAGACATCTATATTTTCATTACAATGGGTGTTCGGAGAAAAAGTGGATACAAATATGCACATCAGTGTCTAAATATAACGGAAACCGTATCCATAGTAGACAGCCGTTTCACTTTCCCTCTAAAATTATTCAAATAAAGAAATGAAGACGGGGTGCAAAAGTATCCCATCTCTTTGAGAGTAAGATTCTGTGTCAAGCGTTACAGGTGCATTTGTGGAAATATAATTAGGACAGAAAGACGGACGGCGGACTCCTACTAGCTCTATACCACTGACTTTAAAAAGGGACGTGCAGATTATTTGGGAAAATTTTAATATTTGAGGCTTTAAGTTTAAACTCTAAAAGACTAAGATAATTGGGAACTTTTTCAGAAGTTAAAATTTGAATTGTTAAAACGCCACACAGACACAATTTGAACCTGTTTTCAATTATATTCTTACCATCAATTTACACTGATAACATAGAGAGATTAGTGTTTTTAAAACATACAGTATGCCAAATCGTTGTTATCTTTTAAATAAATTGTGTCAACGTCTCACAAAATATATTTTTTTATAAAACCAGCAGAAACAAAGGAGAATGATTTAACGATTAATCTTTTGAACACAAATGTTTATATTTAAAGTTCCGATGTAAGAATATGACAAACTTGATTAAATTAATTAGACACCAGGTCAAATTTTCATATAAGTTCAATTAAGTAAGCCATGATTCAAAATATATCCCGTATCTCCAAACATGATCTTGTTGATACGTCAATACACTATAAGCTTACGGATTAGTGATTTTGTTCTATGAGAAAATTAATATATACTGCAGATGACAGATAATTTTTTTTAAAAGGTGAAGGCTATATGTATTTACTGTAAACAAACTAGTTACCGCGAGCGACTGATTTTGCACGACTTTCGCAAGTAGTAAAATAACGCGGATAAAAATCGTCGCGAAAATGTAAAACTTGAATTTTTCCTTATTTATCTACATGAAGTAAATTTGGAGAATTTAGAAATGCATAACCACGAAACAATGTACAAACTCGAAATAAAGTATCAGCGAGAATAAGTTGGTTTACAGTATTCCTAACTTCTGAAAAGGACTTCCCGTCTTTCTCCCGTATATTCCGTTGAACACATTTTACTTCCATATCATCTGTTCTTCACTGCTTTTATGATAAAATCACTTAACATGTCATATTTTGAAGCAGAACATGATCAGCATTTTGGAAGTCAATTCCAAACATGTTAAATAAGTGAAATTTAGGACTTTTATTTACTCGACTTATAGATGTTTAGCATCTAAACTGTGTTTATAAACCTATGATCTTCGGAAACAGCATCAATTCAAAAATTGTCTTAGTTCAATAAAATGTAACCATGGTAAACTTAATAACTTTACAGCTCACTCGAATGATTTTACTTCTTTTTTATTACAAATTATTACAAAAAACAAGTAGTTTATTACATGTATAAGTTTAGAATTCAAATTTTGAAATTAAAATAGTTGAAAAGTTCCATCCCACTAGTAACCAGTAGTTTTGTTGCTATTCAAGTATTTGAAAGAATCACAACTATAAAATCCTAATTCGAAGCCTCCAGACCCTTTCAAAGTTATGTTCATCCACCAAATACTACGTTATAGTTCGGTACAATAAATATTCCATTGAATTATATTATTACTTTCACGATCTGTTTCCAGCGATTTAGAAAACATTCAATTGATTCTTTGGGATTTTTTACGTTTTAATTAAAAGCGAAGGCTTCTTTCTTTTATTTCAAACTATTTACAATACATCAATAAAAAACATATCAAATAAAAAATCTGAGTTGAAACTTAAAAAAGGGTCTACTTACTTTAAGGCATCTCGAATCTCCTTCAATAACGGTTCTATAAGTTACAAATGATGAAATAGTTCAATGGCACCCTTATTTTAAGATATGATTAACACAAATCATACGACGTTTTAAAAACATCATGAAAATATAAAGTCTTCGATATATGTTTAAAGTTCGAGTAACACAATATAGTGCGTCTTGTTACGAAATGATCTAAGTACTATGCATATGTCTTTATTTAAACTAATATGTACGTTGGGAACATACAAATATCACTCCGTTGAGTATTAAAAATATCTAAAGCATTATATTTATGAATGATCATCACACGGTTTTTTAATTTTTGTCATATATTCGGAATTCTTTAATTTTATCTATGCAGTGCCGATAAACATTTTACTTGTTAACCCCAACATTTTTGAAAATCTCATGAAATCATAATTTTTTTATTTTATTTTTAACAAAAGGTGACAATGTTAAATGCATGACAAATCTAGAGAATTTCATTCTCGCCAAATTTTTAAATTATTATAAAAAAAACACAAACCTTTAATTCTTTCAAGTCCGATTATTTAACAGTTTCTTCAAATAGACTATTATTTTGAAACTGAGTAGCGAACATATTAGAGGCAATCAGAGAGGAATTGTTTATATCTAGATCTGATACTCCCTATGAGTAATTAAATTGTTGATCTAAATCATAAGTGACAAAAATAGAAACAATGAAACAAAATAAGAATAAATACAACTTGTTGATCTAATTAAAAACGTCTAATGCCACTAATGGGACACCAACACAACAAGAAAATCATTCACCCAGATGCTGTCATCAGCTGACAATTATGTATACTAGTTAAAAGAATGACATTTAACAAGAATATGTATGTGGTAATTGAATTTAACACATTAATACACCTTTACAACTTTATAAATCTTTTAAAACAAAATTTGTATGATTGTCAATCAAACTCCGAAACAGCGGTTACGTCCTCTTTACTACGCTACGTTGACTTTGATGATAGTTTGGCGAAGCAACGTCACCACTGTTTCGGAGTTTGATTGTCAAAGAGACAACCTTCCATCAGAAACAAAATTTGTGGAGGTTTGCAACCAGTTAACGGTATTGTCTTCAGCACAGCGCCATATTCACATGCATAGATATATAAATTTGATTGTCATTAAATTATACAGGAAAGCAATGACTATCGTAGAATGAATTGAAATGTTCCTTTTGTTAAGTTGGTATAAAGCATCCGACTGGTACATTTGAATGGTATAAATTGGTGTGGTTCTTTTAAGGACAGTCCTTTATTTATTGTCAGCTTGTTGTATGAATAAAAATGTATGGTTGTATATATAAGCCTTATTCGTGCAGTTATGCTTTGCATACAATCATTTATACAACATACATTACATCATGAATGCAACTTGGAATGTTGTGAAATTATTAAACTTGGAGAACAAAAAATGGAAAACAACACGTTTAATAATTTATTGCGTCCGAAGCGCTTTTCTGAATTTACCTTCATCAGGAACGCTCAAAGCCCAACATTTGAAATCCGAAGATGTTTAATTACAGAAAATCGTTGAAGAGCTAAATGTCAAAAATACCTAAAATAAATAGCAAAATTCATCTAAAGCCAACTTTGCCTGAGGGAGTTGAAATCTTAGTTTCATAATAATTTATAATTTTTTTATAAACGGACAATTTTAGTAAAATTTGTTAAATCATGTCAGTACCGAAGCACGGACTACTGAGCTGATGATACCCTCGGGGACTCATAGTCCACCAGCAGAGGTATCGACCCAGTGATGTAAAAAAGGAAAACAACACGTTTAGCAAATTAGGAAGTACAGTAGGGTAATATAAGAACTAGGATATGAGACATATTTAATATCAAGCACCAGAACTAGGTTAGCTTCTAATTGTGTGCTTGGTTAAAATTCTTTTCACAGATTTCTCTTAATATTTTCAAAATAAAATCGCCCGCTGGTAAAAAATTCTTTGGCCTGGCAAAAATCTAATTTTGAAGAAAAAAAATGGAAGAAATTGGCTTTGCCGCTACCCTGTTTCAAATGAAAGAAAATTAGAACTGGTATTCTCACACTTTCTTTTTTAAAAAAGCGTTAGAAATTTCCAATCATACTTATAAATGCTATTCAATAGTAAGCAATCAACAATCAATCAACAGAGGAATAGAACAAACTTTATAAAGAAGGCAATAAATAAACTTGCAAGAAATGTCTATCAATAATCTATTTGTTGAATCAAAGGAACTGGTAAATGCATGTGAGATTTATACACATTTATTTATATCGATTAGAATAATCGTCTTTCCCATTCATTTTTTTTTTTTTAAATTTGATAAGATTTTAAAAAAAATGTATTATTTACATTTATTATAAAAAACATAAGTTAGTATTTGTAATTTCAAGTCAGCTTGATTGTTTACTTACTTATCTTATACAAAATGTAAATATTATATAACAAAACGGGGATTTAAGGGGATAGACCTGGTATATGAGAGACAACTCTCAAACATGTATTGAAAATCGTTAGTGCGTTTTAACATAGCAGTAAATTAAACAGTGATCAAGCATTTATGTTATTTACATTTGGCTGTGAAAATGATGGAAACATATGTAGTTAACTGTACACAAAATTGAGAATGGAAATGGGGAATGTGCCAAAGAGACAACAACCCGACCATAGAACAAAACAACAGCAGAAGGTCACCAACAGGTCTTCAATGTAGCGAGAAATTCCCGCACCCGGAGGCGTCCTTCAACTGGCCCCTAAACAAATATATACTAGTTCAGTAATAATGAACGCCATACTAATTTCCAAATTGTACACAAGAAACGAAAATTAAAATAATACAAGACTAACAAAGGCCAGAGGCTCCTGACTTGGGACAGGCGCAAAACTGGGTTAAACATGTTTGTGAGATCTCAACCCTCCCCTATACTTCTAGCCAATGTAGAAAAGTAAACGCATAACAATACGCACATAAAAATTCAGTTCAAGAGAAGTCTGAGTCTGATGTCAGAATATGTAACCAAAGAAAATAAACAAAATGACAATAATACATAAATAACAACAGACTACTATCAGTTAACTGACATGCCAGCTCCAGACTTCAATTAAACTGACTGAAAGATTATGCTTTCATCATATGAACATCAGGCACAATCCTTCCCGTTAGGGGTTTAGTATCATACCATCATAACATATATGAGAAGAACATAACCCGTGTCATGCCAACAACTGGTTTTTGAATAAATGTGTTTAGTTCCGATGCAAAGACCCTATTAGTGAATCAATATTAACGCCAAAATATGCAATCTTTAATGACCTGACAACAGTATCGTAACTATATCTTTCTTAATAAGTCTATTCAAAGGTTTTGTTAGTTTTTGAGGTGAATACTGACACCTTTGTGCTTTATAAAGAATATTTCCATAACAAATTGGATTTGAAATACCTGAACGTATAAGAAGTCTGCATGTTGAGCTATATTTACGACACCACCAAGCATTAAACTAAAGAACTTTTTTAAATGGCGTGGATGAAATTGTAGAAAATTGCCATTCATATAATACATGAAATGCTTTTAAATATAGTCTGAGGATTTCTGGAGCAACTAAAGTGACTCAAGTGTCTTGTGGCATCATTTAAACGAAAATCTTGGAAATTTTGGCAATTTCGATTTGAACAAATGGATGAAATAATGAAGTACTATGGTATTTGTGCTAATTAAGGCATGGACCACTACTTTTCAATGATGTACATACAACAAAAAGGTAAACAAGAGGAAAATGTTGGTGTTACCAAGGCCTACCCCCTTAAACAGTATTAAATTTTGACAACAGAAACACTCACAAAACAAAACAAATTGGATATCCGTCCTAAGCGCCGTCCTTTTTCTTCAAACAAAAAAGGTATACAATCTAAGATATTTAGAGAAATAATCTTTTATATATCTATATTCAATGAAAAAGCATTTTTTCTACATTGGCTAAAGGTATAGGAGAAGGATTGATATCTCACTCAATATATTTAACCAGGAGTATTTGTATGCCTCTTCCAAGTCAGGAACCTCTTCGTAGGTCTTGTATGATTTTTAATTATAGTTTCTTCATATAATTCGCAGTTCAAGATTACTTCCATTATTACTGAGTTAGAAAACATTTTCGTTTAGAGGTCAATTGGAGCACTTCTCCGGGGAGCGGGACTTACTCGCTGTATTTGTGACCTTCGGCCGCTTTTTTTTTTTTTTTTTTTTGCTTTTTTGTAATTTTGTGGCCTCTTTGACACAATCCCGATTTCAATTCTCAATTAATTTGTTTACAAAGTATATATACGTCGCAATCTTTAAAATCACGTATCTAATAATACTACACTCACTAATCATTTAAACAATAAAAATCGTGGTTACCCTTCTTTCGATAAGTGTCATGCAAAATATTACTTACATGTCCCTGTCTTTCTTAGTTTCTACCAACTATACAGTTAGGTCCACATTAAATGGTCGAATATTTTGTTTAATTTTAAAACTGACATAAATTGAAAAACTAACAGTTTAATATATTTACGCACATGAAACAAACGGGGATGAGTAATTCAATATGTATGTGAAACTGAACGCTATTTATATAAACGCGCGCAAGAACACGTTTTAAAAGACCAAATAAATTCAAAAGTATCATTTATCAACACCTTAAGAAACACAATCATCCTATAAGATATTTAACAGTTCTACATTTAGAAGTAGTAAATAAACAGCCTGTTGAATCTCATTCAAAGTTTGTACGATCAAGGAAATTAATTGAAAAAAATTACAGACAGTCTATCCTATCGTTCTTGGTGTTAATAGCGTAAGAATTGGTAATATATCAAAAACTATTCGGTTAACATTTTGGATATAGTTTCTTAAATTGTTCGTAAAAGTGTTTTCCAGGGAGTAGAATTAATTGCAATCAAAGATATTTTCGAACCAGCTATACATTTTTTACCTAGTTTCTATTTAAAAGACAACGGCAGACAGTATCTGTTAACAAAGCTCTGTTCTTTTCCTGTGAAAGAATTACATAAAGTTTTGGAGGATTGCAACATAATTCCACATTGCAGTCGTAAGTATTAAATCGTTTAAATTAAGGGAATACGATACAGTTTTGATCTCGTGTTTATATTTTTATAAAAATTTCCATACAGACTATTTTTTACCTAATTAAATATGTAATAAAAAAAAATACCTTCATGTGCTACTTTTTGAGAAAAATGAGGTCGAAATTTTGTATATTTGCTCAGAATTCCGGTTTGTGGCCGTATTTTCCCTTTCTCAAGAAATACATAACTTTTTTGTTTTAAAAGATAAACACAAATAGTTTTTGTTTAATAATTTGTAATTTCTGTATTTTATAAGTATACTAAAAATGTGTTCATTTTTTTATTCAGAAATAACTCATATTTATCAAATGTTCATGAATGTAGAAATCAAACATCATTTTTTGCTGTATATTTATCAAAGTTAAAAAAAAAAGCACTATTTACGTTTTTCTGAAAATTGGTAGACATAATCTTTTCGCGTAATCAAACCAAATGGCGTTTTAATAAAGAGCATGAACTCGTTTTCAAGTTAAATAAGTTTGAATGATATAATTCAGTCGAAAATTGAATCTTTTCCCGATAAGTCATAGTTTGACGTCGCGAAAATAACAATTTACGTTAGCAACGGCATTATCTCCCATGTAACTGTATCGTATGCCCTTTAAACGGCATATTGTCATTCTGAACTGTTTTCTAAGATTGATCGCCGTGAATATTATAAAAACATTTTATCAAAATCAAATATGTCAAAATATTGCCGGTAATTTAAATGGTCATTCTGTTCAAGAACAAATTCTGCGATATTTCGATAAAACTGAACTCCATCTTATTTGTTATTTTTACAAAAAATCTACCCGGAAATATGTGTTTAATTACAGCAAATTGGGTAAAGATGTAAATATCAGTGACAAAACACCTAAGTGAAGTTGCAGTAATTTCGAATACATTTATGGCTCCAGTTCCAATATTATAACAGGAGACCTTAACATCGTTCGTGACCGAGAGTTGAAAGTATTCCCCAGTAAATGACTTGTATGATTTTAAATTTCATTTCTTTAAATATTTCGAAGCTTAGTATGACGTTCATTATCATTGAACTAGGTCATATTTTGTTTATAGGTCAGCTGTATCACGCCTCCGGTTGCTGGATTTTCTGGCTGTATACTGGTTGCCTTTGGTAGTTTTTTACTGTTTTGTTGGGTTGTTGTCTCCTCCTCGGTACATTCCCATTACAATTTTCCATTATAACAGTCATAACAGGAAATAATTCATTGAAGATATGACCTTCAAGTTGAAAAAATAATATTAATTGAGCTTTGCAATTTTCAAATTCATTGTATATTTTTTTTTATTGAAATCTGAATACAAATCAACTATGACGGTACGTCATCAATCAAATACCAAACGATTAAGACAAACCTGATAAAGAGGTCGATTGTTATACCAAAAAAATCATGATCGATAATATCTAAGTTTAATAGAGGAATTTAGTGAAATAATGTAAGTTAATTTAAATTTAATTTATAATTGTAGAGGACAATACAAATTGTCTTTGTAAAGTTTGGACAATATTTTTTTTTTTGGTTTTAACATTGATCATAGAAATGTTTTTTTTAATAATCGTTAGTTCAAATTTGCTTTTCTGTTAATTTGTTTTCCTTATAAGGTCGATGACAATTTAGAAGGTGTAAACTAAATGTCATTTCCACATCGGAAACAACAAAACAAGACTATTTTGTCGCCTTTTTCGTTTATTAAAAACATATACCATTTAAGAGATACATTCATGATATGTATTGATAATTCATATTTCCAAAGCAATTTTCTGTACAATTCGCATCATAACTTGTTACCACGGAGATTTATTCCTTTTTTTGTTTGTGGGGAAATACTATCAAAATAGGTAATAAACAGGAGTTTATTTGCAAAGACGGTGTACTTAAATAGTACAATTACTATTATAATAATGAATACGATACGTGAAAATGATACGCACGAGTATACATCTATTCTTGAAATCAGTAACCAGTTAGCAAGGGTACTAATTCCAGCGGCAGTGTATCTATGCATAATACTTGTCTCAGGTGTCATAGGAAATATAATTGTGATAATAGTTTATGGTTTTCGGGTAAAAAAGACTGCATACACTATTTTAATTTTGATACTGGCTACCCTTGATTTAATGACCTGCTTATTTGGAGTGCCATATCACATTGTGTCGGTCGTGCATCCTTTGATGTTTGTTTGGGACGGTTTTTGTAAGAGTGTGAGCTTCATACTCCATTTTACGACAATGTCATCAGCGTTAGTTGTGAATGTGATTGCGTATGATCGATATCGAAAGATTTGCAGACCTTTTAAACGTCAGCTTTCTCTTACACATATTAAAATAGCCTCTTTTGTGGTAATTACTGTGTCGGTACTTCTGGCTACTCCTGTTTTAGTAATTTACGGTTCAACAGCAGGGGAAACAGATATTGAAAACTTGACAGGGACTGTATGTTTTATAAGTCAAGAATTTTCTGGGACCCTGTTTCATCAAATTTATGACGGTATAGTTTTTCTTCTCTTCATTGTATTACTTATATTTATGATATCGATGTACATGAATGTCGGTGGACGGATTTTAAGACTTCGTGCATTTAAACACAAACCAAAATACTCAGCTACAGAAACAGCATCAAGAGGGTCCAGGGATTTAAACACTATGAATATGCTACCACGGAAAACGCAAGGCGATGAAAGTGAAACACACATCAGCATGGCTCCTAAAGGAAAAAATCAAGATAATTGTTACCATTCATTTGCAAAGTCGACAACTTTACAAGACAAAACAGATTGTGATAAAACTGTTGATATATCAAATAAATATAAAGATGAGATCACAAACAAATTCGTTGATCAAAATATTCAGTTGGATTCGTGTAGCTCAATATCAAAAAATACGGTTTTCGGCACGCAGACATATATTTTGTAATATATTATATCAAAACATGGTTAAAACAACATAACCCTAATATGTGTTAGCTGTTATTATACTATACCAACATATATACAAGTTTAGTAATTCTGAGGCATTATCTTATTTCTTAAATAATTGCTGTCTCCAAAATTCTATTACAGTGGTTTATTGAAATCACGGCTTTCTTAAACAAAAATTATCTCATGATGGTTGCTAGCATTTGAGTTTCAACCATTAAATAGGATTCAGAATCACATTTTTTGTCGGATTGACATACACAGTAAGTACATATATATCCTCTTTGGTGAAAAACTATATATCATAATACTGTTATTCGTCTTTTAAAGATACAATCTAAATAAACCTTACATTTTACGAATTGTATTACTACATTTGCTGTTATTGAAGTAATTATCGAATAATGCATAGCTTTGGTATATTTGTCAGGACACATCAATGGAATGAGCATTATAGTGCATCATGATCGACATGCGTTAATTATTTGGCACAACTTTTTGAAATTTTGGATCATCAATGCTCTTCAACTTTGTACTTGTTTGGCTTTATAAATATTTTGATATGAGCGTCACTGATGAGTTTTATGTAGACGAAACGCGCGTCTGATGTACTAAATTATAATCCTGGTACCTCTGATAACTATATATTAACCACTATCCATACATAACATTTTGCAGGATTTTTGGAGTGCGAATAGCAATTTGAGGACAAAATGCACTGTATTGACAAGTTGCTGTTTAAGTGACTGATTACGCATATTTATAGATGATATGTGAGATCTAAATAACAAGTGCACACTAGTAATCCTTAAAGATAGGACTATAAAGGTTCGAGGTATCATATATTATTGAAAAGAGTACATTGTCGAATAATTGTTTGTTTAAATATATTAAAGCATATGCCTAGATTCACGAGGAAGCTTGTATGTTCACAAGCCTGTTTTAATAACAGTAATATAATCATTATTTTTGTTTTTTTTATACATTTTGCGTTCAAAAGTTGTATAAATTATACAACAAGAGTGCACACGCTGAAATGTCTCGCCTTCTATACTAATCATTGATATTATGCAGATAGTCCTAAGTATTATAAAGCATTATTACAACTGTCTCATAAACCTAACATTAACCAAGATAACTAAACAAAGACCAATGAACCATGAAAATGAGTTGACTGGTCAGATGAACCATGTCAGGCAGACATGTACAGCTAACAATGCTTTTATACAACATAAATAGCTGACCTATTACTTATAGTTTAAGAAAAATAGACCAAAACACAAAAACTTAACACTGTGCAATGAACCGTGAAAATGAGGTCAGGGTCAAAAGAAACCTGCGCTACTGACATAAAGATCATAAAATATTTCCATACACCAAATATAGTTGACCTATGGCATATAGTATTAGATAAAAAGACCAAAACTCAAAAACTTAACTTTGACCACTGAACCATGAAAATGAGGTCAAGGTCACATGACATCTGCCCGCTAGACATGTACACCTTACAATCATTCCATACAACAAATATAGTAGACCTATTGCATATAGTATGAAAAAAACCCAGACCAAAACACAAAAATTTAACTATAACCACTGAACCATGAAAATGAGGTCAAGGTCAGATGACACCTGCCAGTTGGACATGTACACCTTACAATCATTCCATATAACAAATATAGTAGACCTATTGCATATAGTATCTGAGATATGGACTTAACCACCAAAACTTAACCTTGTTCACTGATCCATGAAATGAGGTCGAGGTCAAGTGAAAACTGTCTGACAGACATCAGTGTTTTCCATTCGGCATTTAAGCCGGGTGTGCCGACCACCTTCTTTTGAAAGCCGACCACCTTTCGATTTTAGGAGGTGGTCGGCTTTTTTTTCAAAATCCGGATTTTTTTCGGTTCCGTACCGTTAAAATTTGAATACTAATCCCGCCTTGTTTTCATTGACAAAGATGGCGTCCAATTGTCAAATTTCAATGATTTCATTAATCAATCGGGGGAAAAGAAAGGCAGATGACGATGATGATAAAGAAAATACTAGACCAAAAAAGTTAAATAAAATTGATAGTAATGTTGGAAGTTGTGGAAATTGAACAAAAAATCAACCAAACAACGAAAAAGACACGCAAGTGAAGACAAATATGAGCAAGACTTCAAATGACTTATAGTCACAGAGGACGGATCGATACTACTGTTCTGTGTGCCAAAAATACGGCACAAAAGCAAGAAACAGGACAGAAACCTGGATTGAAAGGCCTTAAATTCATGCTGATGCATAAAATCGTAAAAGAAGAGATAAAAGAGAAAAAATTTTGAAAAAATAAAATCAAAGAATATTTGACAATTAATTTGACTACTTCTATTTATGTTTGTTCAACTCCATTAAATGTGAATATTATACTAATCTTTATTTCTGTGACCCCCACGTGTACCCACAGTAAATTAAAAAAGGTTGAACATTTAAAAAAAAAACCACCCGGTTGCAAGTTATTTTTTTAAAACACCCACCTTACCTTAGTGAAAAAAGGAAAACACTGGACATGAGGACCTTGCAAGGTACGCACATATCAAATATAGTTATCCTATTACTTATAATAAGAGAGAATTCAACATTTAAAAAATTTGAACTTTTTTTTTAAGTGGTCACTTTACCATGAAAATGAGGTCAAGGACATTGGACATGTGACTGACGGAAACTTCGTAACATGAGGCATCTATATACAAAGTATGAAGCATCCAGGTCTTCTACCTTCTAAAATATAAAGCTTTTAAGAAGTTAGCTAACACCGCCGCTGCCGCCGCCGTAGCCGCCGCCGCCGGATCACTATCCCTATGTCGAGCTTTCTGCAACAAAAGTTGCAGGCTCGACAAAAAATAGTGTGGAACATGCATATCTTGTTTATCAAAGAATCCTCATTCTAAAATCGAGTTGTGTGTTCAAGTCATGAGACTTGTCTTGTGACTTTCTGTCCTAAATTTGTTAAACAGTGTCGTTTTAAACTAGTTTGTGAAAAAAAAACTAAAATAAAGAATTGCAAATTCATCTTAATTTTGACCTCTACATATTCTAATGTTGTCTTGTGGTTAATTTTCTTTTATTAACCCATTAACAACAAACACTTTTTTTTTATTTGACTTTATCTTGTGCCATAATATGAATAAATTTCTGATAACTTTAGATTGGCCCAGCAGGTAGCAAAATTTAACTTCTAGTGGTCCATGGTTAATGACCACTAAAAAATCTCTGAAATACAATGTCAGACATTGCTGATACTGTTGATATATCAAACTTTGTCTCAGTGTGTAAAGTACGTAAACTAAAATAACTGGTGAACTCAATTAAAATAAAATCTGATAAATTCAACTAAAAAAACTGGTGAATTCAACTATGAAAACTGTTGATTTTAACTAAAAAATACTTATAAATTCATATGAGATAAATAATTGTTAACTTCTATTGGACGGTAAAAATCGTAGGGTCTTTTTTATTTACATTTATAATACACTATTCATTTAAAGTAAATAATTGATAGTTCAAAAAGGATTGTTTTTTTATACGTGACATCGTCAATTGTCGTAAAAAGAGGTTACTACACAACAATATCCTATTTCCACAACGGAAGCAGTAACAACATTATTGTATTGTAATCTTTTTCATTAACATGTAAGAATACAATCTAAGCGAACGATGTGTGCTTTGCAAAGTCATATTTCTAACGTATAATTGTTTGAAACCAACCACAATTTGTTATAAATAAATTGTTTTACTCTCTTTGTGGGAATCTATTAGTAAAAGTTATAAACAGGAATTTTATAAGCAAACATGATGGATGCTAATAGTACAAATGCTACCATATGTACAATATGGCAAAATGATACTCTTGAATTTACGTCTATTATTGAAATTAATAACCACTTAGCAAGGATACTTATTCCAACGGCAGTGTATTTATGTATTATACTCGTTTCGGGTGTCATTGGAAATGTAATGGTGTTGTTAGTTTATGGATTCCGCATTAAAAAGACTACATACGCCATTTTAATCTTGATACTTGCTGGCCTAGACTTGATGACTTGTTTGTTTGGAGTGCCATATCACATTTTATCAGTCGTTTATCCTTTGATGTTTGTCTGGACCGGATTTTGTAAGTGTGTGAGCTTCTTTCTTCATTTCGCAACAAAATCCTCGGCGTTTATCGTAAATGTGATCGCTTACGATCGATATCGAAAGATTTGCAAACCTTTTCAAAGACAACTTTCTTTTACACATATCAAAACCGCCTCTTTTGTAATTATAACAGTTTCGGTAGTTCTGGCTTCTCCTGTTTTGGCACTTTTCAGTTCAACACCAGAGGCGACTGGCATTTCAAACATTACAGGGACGGTATGTTTTATTAGACAAGATCTCTCTGGGACTCATTTTCATCAGGTCTATAACGGAATCATTTTCTTAATTTACATTATGCTACTTATTTTCATGATATCGATGTACTTTCCTGTTGGCAGACAAATATTAAGACTTCGTCCATTTAAACACAAAACAAGCAGCGCAGCATTTAAAACAACAGGGATGTCGCGGCATTCGCTCACTCCGGGAGAGATCCCCGATAAACCCCTTAGAATGGCTTTTGAAATGAAAACTGAGGATGAAGAGTCAAAAAGTGTTGAAGTAAACTCCTATTGTGATACCACTGTAGAGAAATCAAAAACTAAAATAGAATTCTCAAAAAATATTCGTAATCAGGATACGTGTTGTTCAATATCGAAAACGGCTTCAGTCACAGCGGGCAGTCACAATTCATTGCCAAATACTGAAAAACCTTCAAACACAGATGTAGTAACACGGAAACTTGATGAACGAGTCCGTGTTACAATTATGTTATTTGTTATTACTTTTGTATTTATTAGTAGTTTTATGCCTTATCTTACAACTGAAATCATAAGCAGTGTGAACAGTGAAATCTGGAAAAATTTGTCTGAAGCACAATTAGTTATATACGCATTTTTACTAAGAACGTATCTCATTTCAAGTATGAGTAATCCAATTGTTTATTGGTTCCTGGACAAAAAATTTAAATCTGAACTTTGCATATTGTTTAGAAATGTGTTTACTTGCTGCAAAAAATAGTTTATACCATGTTGCTTTGCCACGATACAAATTTAGTTTAAATATTACTTTTCATGTATTGTGGTATCACCTTAATCCAGTGAACATACAAAGCAATCAAGCGAAATAAATCATAAGAATTCATAATCTGAAGTTAACGTTTATGTGGTCTTGTGGTATTTGATCAACTAACATGACAGAAGTATGTCGTTGATGGAAGATGTTCGTTGTTGTTCTTCAGTTTTCATGTTGTTTCGACAATATATTATTTTGTTTGTACGTTTCTCTATGATGAGTGTTCTTGCGTGTGTTTGAGCTGTAATTCTGTCCCTTAGTGTTGTCATTTTAGCGATATTTTTTAACACGGTCATTTAAAGCGGGAGATTTGGCTATCCATAAAACCCGGTTCAATGTCACAGTGGCACCCATAACTATGTTTTGTCAATAACTTGATTTATATCAGGTTAATTAGTGTAAATGTGTATTCATGTGGTTTTGTTGTTTAAATGTACTTTAATCATTCTAATCATTTTCTGTGCTTTATTTTGTAATTCATTTGATTGTATAGCTCAAATTTTGGGCACCATGATTGGTTAATAAAATTATCTTATCTTATCTTATCCCGGTTCAATCCACTATTTTTCTTAAAATGTCCTGTACCAAGTCAGGAATATGGCAATTGTTATCAAATAGCTCGTTTCTATGTATGTTGGTGTTTGTTGTTGTTGCACTTCAGTGGTCCTGTTGTTCCTTTGTTTCCTCTTAAAGTTGATGTGTTTGTAACCGAATTTGTTTTCTCTCAATCGATTTATGACTTGTAAAACCCCGTTATACTACTGTTGCCTTTAAGTTTTAAGTTTCTTCTTCTATCAAGTCAAATGAAATGTATAAAAATTCATATTTTTTCCGGAAAATAAGCGACGACAAAACACTAAGAGGCTCTAAAGAGCCGTTGTCGCTAACCTAGGTATATGTGCAGATTCTACAAAATACACTCTCTAACATTGTAGATGAGAATAGAATTCATGAAAAAATCTGTTTTGTTGATCTTGTATTGCTGATCATTTAGTCTGTTTTGTTTCTCTCCATCTTCTTTAGTTTATCAGCTTCGTGTCAGGCGAGCTAAGTACTTCATTTATCAGCAAAATGAAGAAAACAAATACGAAAAAAAGATAACTTTTTTTCAAGTTGATTATATGATTATGTGATTTTAAACGTTTTTTTTTTATATTGTTTATGGTAATGCATATTAGATTGTGAGTAAGTAAGTGGGTAAATTAATATTTTTTTATAGTCACAATCAATACTCTCTTGGTTATAGAAGGTGTTTGTCCAAGTTTAATTATATTCAATGAAGATCTTAAAAGGTAAATGATGTTTTAGAAATTTGACCCACAAGTATGTTTCTAATAATTTGTGCAAACACATGTCTAAATAACCGAAAAATATAGAATAAATTGGGTTAAAATCTTTCGAAATGTTGCTCTATATGTTATTCTTTATCATGAAGAAATTGTTTTCCATGTTTCATGCAATTCAATGGACATTTTGTCAAAATCAATAATGACAGTCATGTAGGATAACTATGTCTCTTCACACCATGTCACAGGTCATACATGTACAATTAAAGTCAGAAGACGGAAAGGTCATTTTAAGATTAATTGATTAAAATCAAAACACAACTATTGACTGCTGTAATTCATTTTTTTTTTACATTTTTGTCTATAGTTGTTATGTCTGTTTGTTTTGTTCTGACATCGTTGTCAATATAATGGAATTGTATGTAACTGTCACACAAGTGATAGGTTTGGCTAGCTATAAAAAAAGACTTAATCCACCATTTTCTACATAAGAAAATGCCTGTAACAAGTCAGGAATATGAGTTGTTATTCATATGTTTGATGTGTTTGAACCTCTGATTTTGCCATTTGGTGAGGAACTATTTGTTAGAATTTTTCTTGGAGTTCGGTACTTTTGATATTTTACTTTTCAGTTACTTCTTAAATGAAGGAACCAATTTAGCATCCTCACATACCCCACGCCCAACACTGTAACTGGCAAACAAAATCTTAAAACATTCTCAAGATCAAAGACTCATAAGTTTTAGTCAACTGATAACAAATTCGTGAAGGTACACACATCGAATCTACATTTTATTTCCTCATTAACAATAAAAATTTATAATATTCAGTTGTGTGGTTTCAGATGCATTTCAATGACAAACTGGTGTATTTCAAGGCCAACATTCTATCTTCCATCAAAAAATCGAACATAGTGTGTCATTTTTATATTTTGTATGGTTTCAGGAGTTGCAATGACACGAACAGGACATAGGAATTGAACGAAGTGGCCAGTCAAAAACCCCAAGGGTGGGGTATAACTTCATATCTTTGTTACAAAGACTTTTATCGGGCATAATATTCTTTTCTGTAAGAGAAATACATTGTATTAAATAAATAAAATGTCTGGACATATTTTTTTCTATAGGATTTTGTTTTTGATGGAATGCACATATGATATCGGATATGTTCCTAACGTCATAACTACAATCCCCTTCCCTTTCATGAATGTGACCTACCGAATTAGACTATTTACCGGATTTGTAATCACATAAGCAACATGACGGGTGCCACATGTGGAGCAGGATCTGCTTACCCTTCCGGAGCACCTGAGATCACCCCTAGTTTTTGGTGGGGTTCGTGTTGTTTATTTTTTAGTTTTCTATGTTGTGTCATGTGTACTATTGTTTTTCTGTTTGTCTTTTTCATTTTTAGCCATGGCGTTGTCAGTTTGTTTTAGATTTACGAGTTTGACTGTCCCTTTGGTATCTTTTGTCCCTCTTTTTTTGACCTTAAAAATCAAAATGTCCATGACATATGCTACTAAATTCCTTTTAAAGAGTAGTATGGGTGAAATAAAAATTTGATGGATTCATTAGAAAAAAAAAACCAAGAAAATTAAAAACAGCAAAAAAATTGTATCCAAAAATATTTTATTATTTATTAGGTATATCATACATTGATAAGGATTTAATTAGCTGCATTTAGAAATATCAAGTCTGGGATGAATCATTTATATAGAAAGAACTGTGATTCAAATATTTCTCGTAAAGTGTTGAGAGCAAAGTTCAGGAAAAATCATCCCTTTGTTAAAATAATGACAATTAAGTCATTAGAAAAGATCACTCATTAGCATAAGTACATGATAGCAAGACAACATTTTATTCATTTCTATGTAACATCTTGGTAAATTGAGGTATCTTGAATCAAATTGAGAAAAACTAAAAAATAATAAACATGAACTAACATTTATACTTTGGCAGCAAACAACCCATACATGAAAATAGTAAACAAACCTGATAAAATGTTTTTGGAATGTGGGGGGAAACAATGCAATTCTGTCAAAGAAAAATACAAAGGCTATCAGGAATCTTATAAGAACTGAAAACAATACAGCACCCAAAATTTTGGGTCATGAAACTTTGTACTCAGTAGTTCAAAATTGGGGCTTGAAACAGCAAATCCAGCACAAAGTGAGAGAGAGCAATTATGAGTTTTGGCTACATCCCACTGAAAGGAAATACAAATCAACCTAAACCACATTTACTGCTTCAAAATTATAAAATGACTGAATGATTGATTGGCGGTTAATGTTACTATTGTGCTATTTCTGGGCAGTAAGATTTTATTGGTGAAGGAAGCTTAAGTGCCTGGAAAGAACCACGGACCTTTGTTAGGAAAAACAAAAAATCCTAGACAAAGAAGATTGTAGTCAAACAACATGTGCATAATTCTAACTTACAACCTTAGTGTTGACAGGCTAGATAATACAACAGTTCCACAACTAAGACCTCTCTGCAAATATCAATCACCTTAGGCCACATTTACTGCTTCGGAAATTATATAGGAAAAATACACCAATAAAAAGAAATATCATAACATGTAATTTTTATATAAAGAAATTTTTTTTTTTTAAATTATTGTACTGCCTGAAAGAAGATAATATGTTATTTAAAATTACTTCAGAACAACTTATTCTTATTCAGATCTCCTGAGTTATCAGTATGTTGAATTTGCTGTCTTGTTTAATATATGTATTTACACTTGTATGCAAATTTGTCCCCCATTATATTAAATCACACAGGTTACGGTAAACTTTGACATCATAATTCAAAACGTTTGATGTCACAGTGAAAAAGTGATTGTTGCTTCACGTCAGAAGGTTATTTGTCGAAGATCTAAGGTTATTCAGCTACATCCAGAAGTGTAAATACCTTTATTTAAGGGCTTTATAAAGCATTCTATGATTCTATTATAATTTTCAGTTTGAAAAAATAGAAACTTTTTTCAACTTTTTTTTTCAACTGTATCAATGCCCAAATCAAAGTGGATTGTGTTAATCAGGAAATACTTCCAATGGACCATTATCATGATTATGGCATAAAAACAAATTGAAAACATTGGAAAAACATTTTAGTTAGAAGTCATCCATTTATCAATTGTGATGCAAAGTTTTTTTCGTTCATGCGTAGTCTAAAATTTGAACATATCAAAATTTTAACAATCCTTTTCTTTGTTTTTAAGGATGAAATTCACATTAAAAATGAATGGACAGCTAGTTATAATTAGAAAATCCTACAATTACACTCGAATAAAAAGAGACAGTTGAAAAATACAGCTATTTTATGACTAACAATATTCACAAACAAAGTATTATTAATATTGGTATAAATTTCTACATTTGTAATGGTGAGATCACACTAATGTTGTTTGTTATAAGTGGACTAAAAACTTAACTACAGTACACGCTAAACAATTCAGATAAAAATCACTCTTGCTGATGTTGAGTGATTCACAGTGAATCAGAGTGATTGCAAGTGATTGCAAGTGACTGTCTATTATCATCTATGAAACTTACAGACAGATATTGAAATTGATAACACTGACTTAATATGACCCTGTCAAATGTTACCTGTGCAAATCTACAGAATGGTACTGTAAAATCAGAAATTATTGCAAAAGTTTTTATTATTGCGAAAAATATGACAGGGTTATAATCATAATTGCAATA
This sequence comes from Mytilus edulis, assembly GCF_963676685.1. Lineage (NCBI taxonomy): Eukaryota > Metazoa > Mollusca > Bivalvia > Mytilida > Mytilidae > Mytilus > Mytilus edulis. The sequence continues at coordinate 37,052,482 of NC_092355.1, forward strand.
ATTTAGAAAAAAAATTTATGAATTAAACATGATTTTTCTCAATACATGTATTGCAAAAATTATTAAAAAAATTACAATTTATTCTAAAATGACATCGCAATAATAAATTTATGCAATAATTTCTGAATTTACAGTATTTTTTAAAGAATCTTCTAAACCATAACCTTTCAATTTAAAAAAAAAATCAGTCAAATTTTATTTTTAACTAAATCATCTTTAGTGTACTTTATTGTCTATATTATTTGTATATGTTATTTTCCAGCCATACTTCTTAATTTTCCTAACACTCCTTGACCTTCAGGACTATCCTTTGTTAGTACTTTTGGTGCAAAAATTTCTTTTATTGCAGCAAAAACTTCCTTAGGTGGTTTGGAGGCATCAACGGCAGTGTGGATACCTTTTTTAGCGTAATAATCAACTAATGGTTTTGTTTGGTTATGGTATGCCTCTAATCTTTTCTTGAGTGCTTCTTCATTATCGTCAGAGCGTCTTATTAGTGGTTCACCTGTCATCTGAAGAATAAAAATTTTGTGTCAACAAAAGATAAATGTACTGTAGCTGCGGAACCGTAGCTCTTAGGTCCTTATGTTATTTTTTGATGGTCCGCAAATAGTCAAAAAATAACATAAGGACCTAAGAGCTACGGTTCCGCAGCTAAATGTACTGCAGTCATTATAATAGAAAAGGTTCTATTAAGGCAACACAAAAACAATGACTTGTTCTTTTTAAATGTGCTCCAAAATTTTTAATTGCTAATTTTTTTATTTTGCTCACAACTGTTTTTTGACTCTTTTGTTTCTGGATGTTTGTTTGTTTTACAAGTATGTTTTAGGTGAAAATTGATTTTTGATAAAAAAAAAATTAAATTACAAGTGCTTGTTGCTACAGTAGAATGTGTCCCTGTGTCTGTCTGTAGTGTATATCCTTATATATTACAGTAAGGTTTTTTTTGCTTGTAAGAGAGCTGTCAACATATTCCATTGTGTTTGGTGGCGAGTTGTCTCATTGGCAATTATACCACGTCTTCATCATATAAATTAGACTTATGATAATGAGATTTATCAACAACGTCGAAAATTCAAAAGTTCCAAGGCCAAACACTATACTTTGTATGCAGACTAAAGGTTTTTTTTTTTATAAAACAGAAGAAACGACAAGTCCTTGTTATAAATGAAGTTTCAAAGCTCAGTGTCAAACAGAAAGTAGGGAAACTTTGTCAGCAAGTTAATTGCCTGATTTAATCAAATAAGTTTTTTCTATTTTGAACATATTCATACAATTTTTGAACTGATTTGAAATCATCTTTTCAAAATCTACACTCAAAACACAAATGCTGGAAGAAACATTGCTAGTGTATTTATAGCATGAGCACTATTTGATAAGCAATTCTTCAATAGCTCTCATTATTTTTAAACTTGCTAAAAACAGGAAGGTCTCTTCATTCAAAGCAAAATATGTTTATGTAACATTTGCAAGTTTAAAACTCTTGGCACACAGAAAAAAATAAAATTGTTTGTAAAACATTGTTTCCCCTCTTTTGTAAATCTTGTTGTTATTTTTTATTTTCCTTATTTTTATGTTGTGTCACACACTATAAATAAAAAAAAAACAAGAATGTGTCCCAAGTACACGGATGCCCCACTCGCACTATCATTTTCTATGTTCAGTGGACCGTGAAATTGGGGTCAAAACTTTAATTTGGAATTAAAATTAGAAAGATCATATCATAGGGAACATGTGTACTAAGTTTCAAGTTGATTAGACTTCAACTTCTTCAAAAAAAAACTACCTTGACCAAAAACTTTAACCTGAAGCGAACGGACGCACAGACGAAGGGAGGCACAGACCAGAAAACATAATGCCCCTCTACTATCGTAGGTGGGGCATAAAAACACACTATAAATATGTAGTTTTATGGCAATAAAGATTTGATTTGAATTGAATTGTAATGTAAACCTACATCATCCTTCATTGGGAACTTTGGTGGGTTGAATTCTACATGGTAAGACCTGCCACTCTTCATATGAAACAGACGTCCTGTAATTCTCCTGACCAGCAGTGAATCGTCTATAGCAAACTCCACACAGGCATCTAACTTGGTCTGCCTCTTTACCAATAAGTTGTCTAACTGCAATTAAAATAAATAATGTATCAATTGATTTACCTCAAGTAAAATTAAATATTGCATTTGTTGTAGTTGATTCAACAGTAATTCTATAAATAGACAAAGGAAGATGCCAAAGGAAGATAACTCCATATTTTAAAGATAACTTTAACAATGACATTATTTATATTTTTATAACAGCTACATGTATATATAGGAATCCCCATGTCAAATATAGCATTGGAGGAGGTACAAATGTATATGGATCTTATTGTCTATAGATAGTAGTATGTGATACATTGAGATGCACATATATCATGTATATTGAAGTAAATTGTCCAAAGCAGTATATATTATATTGAAAAACTTTGAAACTTGTGGATTTAACATCTAGCCCTGTTTTGCTGCCAGGATAAGGTAGACACCAGAATTTATATTCAGATTATTTTTCTAGTTGCAAAACTCAAGAAAAAAACGAGATGGTACATGTATATAAAGCCTGGGGCATTGCAATGTAATGCATTACATTACAATTACATTGTGATTCTTTCATTACAATTACATTGTGATTCTTTCATTACAATTACATTGTGATTCTTTCATTACAATTACATTGTGATTCTTTCATTACAATTACATTGTGATTCTTTCATTACAATAACATTGTATACAAAAGTAACAAAACATCCAACTTACAGCTTCAGCTTGTTTGACAGTCCTGGGAAAGCCATCCAATAGAAAGCCATTCCTACACATGGGTTTCCCTAAATTCTCATCAATCAGTTCTACAACCAAGTCGTCACTGACCAACTGCCCTTTGTCCATCACATCTTTACATCTCTTTCCCAGCGCTGAACCAGAGGCAACGACAGCTCTTAGCATATCACCTGCAGTAAATAAAAATCCATGTATATGAAATATAGAAAAATATGCAATGATTGATTTAACAATGCAATGAAATTACAATACTGCACTAGTTAATTATCAAGGTTGTTCGGTAAAATGTCAAATCTAGGAATTTGTAATGCAATAACAATCAACATAATTGCAAACCTTTTGCATAACACATGCACAGTTGTTTGACAGTAGACTAGTGTATCCCAAACTCTGTCTGACCAACAAAATGTCAGACAAAAAATCATTCGGTCAGACAGAAATTTTAAGATTTTTTGCATTGGTTGAATATAAAGTAGATAGGTTCAAATTTCTCTTTCCGTCAGAGTAGTGAAATTGTCAAATTTATTTCACTGGGAGAATGATGGTATTTTATTGCAACTACATAATTAAAATATACATGTATATATTACACATGTTACAAGAGATTTGTTCTTGGAAAGATTTTTAATTTTTAGATATTTATTTTCATAATATTCTGTATCATGCAACAAACCCAAACAGGACATGATCTTGGATTTCCATGTGATCCTATCAATTCTATAAATCTATCATAGAATAAGGAATAGTATTGGCTACTGAATGTCATGGAAAGTGTTGACATTATTCTGCAGTTACAAAAGTTTACATTGTACATGCACCATTTAAAGCTGGGTTTTTTTCAATTCTCTGTATTCCTTCCTCTCTTAGTATAAACTTATGTATATATGAGGGTACTTTTTCTAAAAATGAGGGTACTTTTTATATGGCCTTCCAAATACTGTTTCGATCCCTAACATCACTGAAGAGACATTTATTGTCGAAATCTGGATCTGGAAAACTTAAAAAATATTGACACCGTAAGTTTGTGGCATAACATTGTGGCCACAAGTTAATTTTTTTCTGTTTAGTATTAAATTTATATTAAGATCCATTTTTTTACATCTTGTGATCAATTTTATTTGGCAATCGCCAATAGCAGTCAGCAGGGTTAAAGAACATCAGTTGTTCGACCCGTTAGTCAAATGCGTTTTGTTTAAATATACTTTTTTACTTTTTTGGTCTTTTGGAAAATGTTGTTTGTGCTGTTTTTAGACCCTTCTACAACGAAATTTGATTTACATGCACACGTATAAAAAATTGCGGTTTTTATCCAACACAATCATAGGTTTGAACGTAGTTTTCAATTTAGACTTGTTTATATATATATATATATGTATATCATGTACATGTAATTAGAGTAATAAACAGCAAGAAAAGTCTAAGAGAATATAACAACTGATTTGAAATGATCTTACCTGTTGATAAATGACACACACAGTACTTTTCTGCCATCATTGGAGCCTGAAAAATAAATTTCATCATAAAAATAAGATGTGAAATCTTTGCCATAGAGGCAACTAGTCATCATGATCACTATAGACAGGCACCATAGTACGAGGATGTCAACTACATATCATAGGTCACCATACAGACTTTAATAAAAGCCATACCATATGGTAAGCTGTATCATATAGGGTTCTTACTAGGAAAATATTATGAGCAAAAGCAAATTCCATATGATTTAGTTCTGTCCATTTTACGTTTAAGGCTGTTATTCTTCTTTGAAGTTCAGTACCAATCAAATCAACATACTAATAAAAAGCGTGCCAGGCTATTATTTTATTATTATTTTAATTTTAGTTTCTTGTTTACAATTTGGAAATTAGTATGGCGTTCATTATCACTGAACTAGTATATATTTGTTTAGGGGCCATCTGAAGGACGCCTCCGGGTGCAGGAATTTCTCGCTTCATTGAAGAACTGTTGGTGACCTTCTGCTGTTGTTTTTTTCTATGGTCGGGTTGTTGTCTCTTTGACACATTCCGCATTTCCATTCTCAATTTTATTTACCAATATCTAATTTTTATTTACAGTTAAAAGTAATTATACAAATAAAATTATTAAACTTTCAAAGTCATTTCCTTTTTCTTAATATATTTTCCATTTGTTTTTATTTGTTCTGTAGTTTACAGATCTGTAAGAATGATTGAGCAAATGTTGTCTTTTACATGTGAATTGTCTAGACAAATTGGAAAAGCAAATCGGTTGGGCGGAATACATGTACCTACACATGGTGTATGAATTTATCTATCTACATGTAACACAATATGTCAAAATGCACATTCTGAGGGTCGTAATGGGGATACCTTCATGACAAATGACAGTAAAATGTCTTGCCAAATGATGTAAACTGTAATTTTTATGATTGGTGAAAAAACCATAATCAATATTGACGACTGACAAATCCTGAAAAGGATATTTTGATGAATCACAATAAAGTTATTTTAACAAATAATACAGTAAAATGTTACCCAAATAGTCTATTTGCCAATTTCCTTTATTGACCCTGTAATTAGAGATCCCTTTTTTAGTTGTCTCCCTTTTGAGGGACATTATACAATTATGGCCCGTTGAAGAGGTGAATATCCAAAATTGTCAACACGAGAAGGTTATTTCATTGAGGGCGCAGCCCGAAGTGAAATAACTTTTAAGGGTTGACAATTTTGGATATTCATCGACTCTAAGGGGCCACAATTGCTTTATTATACCGAACTAACATTGGAAAGGCCTTTCGAACACTTCTTTAGACTTTACACAACAGTCAACACAAACACACAAGCTGAAAATACCTTTACGGCTTTGTGTTCTAGAATTTCTCGAATGTACAACAAAGGTAGAATCTTTTTGTAAAATATTGATGGCCCTGAAAAGGACCGTTTATAAGAGACACGGCTGCTGGCACTCTTTTCATGACCACTGCCTTATTTCCATTTCTCTCTGTGGGCTTCCAGTGTAACGTGCACCAGGGATGGGGTAATTGAAAATGTAATGGTAATTAAGTGTAATGCATTACAATTTTCCATGTAATTGAATGTAATGTGTAATTGAGCATTTTTTCAATTACATGTAATGGTAATTTAATTAATTACAATGAAAAAATCATGTAATGCTCAATTACTTTTGAATTACATTTGAATTACATGTACTTTTATGGTGTTAATGATTATCAGATTATTACATGGCATTTTTCATATCGCATGTATTATCAGCCCTAGGTTCAATATCAGCCCAAGAGCCGCATGGCTCGAGGGCTGATATTGACCGAGGGCTGATAATACATGCGATATGAAAAATGACATGTTATGATCTTTTTATCATATGCTTCAACAGTAGAGAAAAATAACAGATTCATATATTGATCCTTTTACATGGTTACCGAAAAGAAGTTGAAAGAGTAAAAAGTTCACGAACGTCGTCGGACCCAAAATTTGATACATTCAATATGAAATTTTTTTATCATATGCCTCAACATAGAAAAAAAACACATTTTAATATGGACGAATCGACAAAAAAATAATTCAACAATATACATAATGAACATTGTTTGGAAAAGTCAACTTTTATAAAGTAACTTTCTAAATTGTGTTTCAGAAAAACTTAAAAAAATTCATTTATTTAATTTTTTTTAAATTTTTTTTTTAATTTAATTTTATTCTTTTACACAATATACTTTCCAGTATTCAAATAATTGTTTTGTACACTACTTTGTAATGTTTTCCACTGAAAACGTAGCATTGAGGTGTATTTTCCGGAATTTGCTGAGTATCTCCGGAATGCCATGTGATAACGTTACGGAAAGGCATGTGATAACAATCGAAGCATGTGATAAACTTTTCATATCAGCCGGCTAAGCACCAATTCGAAAAATATGGAAAATACTTTAATGTAATGCTATTATCATACGGTAAAAATCATTTGTTATTTAGTCTAAGTATATGATAAACAGATTTATTTTCAAAAATATAAATTGTAAAATTATATTTATTTTTCAAATCTTGATATCACATACTTTTTAAATATATGAAGTCTGTAATTTATTCTGAAGTTTTTATTTAACCTACAGATTTTTTTTCTGAATATATAGCCTTATTATCTAAAAAAAAATGTGAGAATCTTATAATAGTGTTGTTCAGTTTTTAAGAAAGATCTTTAACTAAATAGATTGATAAGTAACTAATGACCTTGTTAATATAAACAAAAACAAAACAAAATGTGTGAAAAATCTTTCTTAGACAGTTCATTTAGAATTTAAAATCACTACACACAATCATTTTGTCAAATTAATAGACACATAAGGATTATGAAAATAAAAATAAACCGCTGTAAAAACAAACAGCAATTAATCAGATTAAAATGCCCAGGGACAATGCCACTATTACATGTATTTTACCTAATTAGCAAAATATTGCTAATATTTAGACATTATTTACATTGTTTGTACTATGAAAATATTTTCAATATTGAAACTAGCATACTTTTAAATATTTTCATAGTAAAAAAAAGAAAAATTTGATTTATTTATAATTTCTTAATTTATATTATGTTTAATTTAAATGACTTCATTTCTGAGATGTCAAAATACCCCTTAATGTATTGGCAGGTTAATAAGAACAAATTTCATCTCCTATCAACACATTTTTTTTTATCATGAAAGTATTTTACTTCCATGTTCTAATAAAGCAATATCTGTCACATTAGCTCCTGTCAAAAGACTATTTAGAATTGCTGTCAAAGTGTTCAGATCAGGGGGTTGTAGACTAAATGAAAAAAAACATTAAAATTACAAATGATCATCAAATGCAACCCTTACTATGCTTACATGAATAGTTTACATATGCGTTATATATACATGTATATATAATATTGTTAAAAAAATATTATGATGAAATGTAATGTGTAATTTAATTAATTACTTTAGTAAAGTAATTGTAATTTAATTAATTACATTTAAAAAACAGTGTAATGTGTAATTGATGTAATTGATCATTTTTGCAATGTAATGTGTAATTTAATTAATTACATTCCAATGTAATTGACCCCAAGTCTGACGTGCACGCTGCCATTTTGTTTATTTACGTCTGTGACGTCATTTTCATGGGAGGTAACTCAAGTACAAATCAACAAACTGAAAAGGTTATTCACCGGTGAATAATAGGGTTATTCACCGCTGGTGCAAATTTTTAGGGTTATTCGTCCTTCCTTGAAAAACAACTGAATTATTCCATGTCACGTGAATTGTTTAATATATATGTAAGGTATAATAATAATTATTATTTACAATGGAGAGCTAGCAGAAATGGCAAATTTACCTGTGCGTTATGTGAGTAATCTATAAGGTTTTCAAATCTTATAATTAATTTGTTGTTAAGCTAAATACTTTTGACATGCAAAATTATTTTACATGAAAAAATTAGGTAAACAATCGATACGTCACTTTGTATTCATCATGCTTTGCATTGCCAAAAGCCAATTTTGTCCGGTATGGAAACAGTCTACGATTGACAAAGGGAAGTTATTTGTTTAAAAAGTGTGTAATAACAGAATTGGCAAACAGACTATGGACGGCTTACAGTAATCATTTGTACCTTCGATCATTACTTGAAACTTTATCAACAACAGAACAAGTCATGGTCCAGATATATATGTCATAGTATTGAAATGTTCATATTAGTTTAGAATTTTGTTTTAAATAACCTGATGATAAAATATGGCACTCTACATTTGTATCAATACAATACACCTTTTCGTTTATCCCGGCTGACCGGGCCGCTTGAACTTTTGACGCACATTACAATCACTTTTCCATTGTGGCGTCAGATATTTTGCTTTATGACATCAAAATTTAAAGGGAACCTATGTGATTTCCAGAAATGGCGAACAAATAGCGATAAGGTGAATAAAAGCAAGCTTTGACCTCAGTGAAAAATTTATGAAGGTGACCTAATTTTTTGGGTCATATATTAGTGCATTTCTTGATAGTATACTTTAAGTTTGAAAAAAATTAGTTATAAAAAATGTATCAAGTCAGTCTAAACACAAAAGCAACTGACAAATAGGTCAAAATATAGGTCTAGGATAACAAAACTTGACCAAAACCTAGGACTTGTACACGTGTTTCTAGTAAAATACGGGTCTAAGTGTCACCTGTGTTCCCTTTCCAGCTCCAGGTGGACCAAGTAGAACTGCATTTATTCCCTTTGGGTTCGGATCCTCAGTCACAGGTGGCATTATGCTTATTTTTTCTTAAAATAGTTGAGACCGGCAGAAAAGCTACTGCTTGTTGAATATGTAGGTTGAAAGGAAAGTCCAAAGACAATCCGAGAAAAATGTTCCGCATGACAACACCGTCACAAAAATGTTTGACACCAACGAAGTTTTTATTAAGCGTCTTAATGATTTAAACTTCCCAGAAAGATGTCAAAGGGGAGGATTCAATATTTTGTTGTGCAAGGAAAACTAGTAAAAACTGTCTCTTGAATGTCGTGACCTCATTTTAAATATGCATTTTTCAATCCCAGATACTTCAGCACTAAAGGACGATGGTGGGACGTCCTACACGGTAATAAACTATGTGAAACTAAAACAACAACACTCCCAAAAATTTTGGCAAAATGTTAGTTCATGTTGCAATAACTCCAATAGGCCTACATGACAATTGTCATGCAAATGAAACAAAACAACAACATAAAAACCTCATTAAATCTTTAAAAGGTTAGGCAAGTTAAAATGTGGGTCTATCATCTATGGCGCGGAATCAGGGTCAAAAATACTTATTTACGTATAAACATAATTATTTCTGTATATACGGAATTCGATTTATGTATATACGTAAATCGAATTCCGTATATACGTTAATCGAATTCTGTATATACAGAAATAATTACGTATATACGTAAATTGAATTCTGTATATACATAAATCGAATTCCGTATATACAGAAATAATTATGTATATACGTAAATATATAGAAATAATTATGTATATACGAAAATCGATTTACGTATATACGAAATTCAATTAACGTATATACAGAATTCGATTTACGTATATACGTAAATCGAATTCCGTATATACAGAAATACTATCTTTCTGTCTTTACATAAATATTTCTGTATATACGTAATTCGATTTCTGTATATATGTTATTCGATTTCTGTGTATACGAAATTAATTTTGTATATACGTAATTCTATTTCTGTGTATACAGAATTATTTCTGTATATACATAATTGGATTAACGTATATACGTAATTAGTTTTGTTATTAGTTTTGTATATACGTAAATCGAATTATGTATATACACAAAGAAGTATTTTTGACCCTGATTCCGCGCCATAATCATCTGATCAAATTTGACACAACTTGTCTCTTGGCACTACTTGTTTCCTTGTAATAAAATTTTTTAGTCATATGGTATCTTTTGAGATGTGAAGGCCACACATTCATGTCCTCCATTAGGATATGCTGGCTACACTGCCACAAGATGTATCGTCCGTTATCTGATTACTTTCAAAACGAAACTTGTTGTTTTATAATAAAAGAGGGACGAAAGATACCAAAGGGACAGTCAAACTCATAAATCTAAAACAAACTGACAACGCCATGGCTAAAAATAAAAAAAGGCAAACAGAAAAACAATAGTACACACGACACAACATAGGCCCGTAGCCAGGAATTTTCTAAGGGGGGTTCGTTGGCCTCAAAAACTCGACTTGAACAGTCACAATCGAACAGAACGTTGATTTTAAGTCATTATTTGTTTTCAAGGGGGATTCGTCCAAAACCCCCCTGGCTACGGGTATGAATTAATCTCCCATTTGGGCATAATGTTTGGGTATTCATTTTCATTAATTTTATTTTTTGTAAACTTGTATCAATTTAGAAAATGATATAAATTTATTTTAAAAGATAAAACACATTTTTATAACATAGAAATTATTGGGCTGTCAAATTGTTAAGTATTTTTATCATCATTGACAAAAAGTTTATTGAATTAATCACTGATCTAGAATATAGTTTTACATTATGAATAAATACTTAAGGTCATCATCATGAAGATGGATAATATTTATATTTATTTCCTCAAATATATTTTTTTTTTATACTTTTAAAGCCAAAATGAAGATTTTTTACTGTACTATTTTCAACAATCATGACAATATAAGAGGGTTTGGATGGGGTTAAATGATTAGAGAATAATGCCCTTAAAAAATGAAGATTAGAGAATAACGGGCAAAAAAAATAAAGATTAGAGAAATGCGTGGTCTAAAAATATAATGAATATTGAATGATTTATAAAAGAAAACGCTAAAAATTAACTGTTAACAGAATTTTCCCTTCTTAAAATTTAAAGAAAATTATCAAAATTAGCATTGTAAAAATATGATTAAAGTGAAAACAAACTTGGTTAACCTTTTTTGGTTTCGTGATAACAGACTATAGGATTCAGTCAATGTGAACTGGTTTCCGATACTTCAACTCGGACTTTTAATTCAGTGGCGGATCCAGAGGGGGGCGTAGAGGGCCCATAAAACGTCTCTCAGTCATTTTGAAATTCAAATTACACTACAGTAACACATTGCGTAGGCTGAGGATGACAATCGTGACACCTTCAAAGCGACACAGGATTTAACAAGAACATATTGACTTCTATTTCACTATTCCACCAAACAGAAAGTAATGCTCTGTAGACTATTACACTCTCATGAAAAAAAGTTCCACAGCAATAGTATCTAACTACGGAAACATGTTTAACCCCAAACGCCCCAGCCTATTTTAAAATAATATAGCTGAATAATGATCCCCAGTCAGCATAAGCTCTATATAGATTTAAAGTCGTAAGTACGAACCATTTGATTTGAGGAGACAGTCTTAGATATTTGAGAGAAAAAAAATTAACTCTGATTTTTGCCTTAAACAAAAATTCTAGACGCAAAACAAAAATCTTGTCCACTTTTTTGCTATTAGAAACGAAAATTCCCAACAGAATTATTTAGCATTACATGAACATGTTGAATAAAAGCGGGCATATTTTTTTGTGGCAGGGGTTTTCATGTCTGACCGGAATGTCTGTTTCGCCGAACTGATATATGGAATACTTTTTTCAAGACCAGACTGCAACCTGCCTGCTGGGTGTGGCCTTTATGTCTTCATTTGTCGGCCGGCATTTATAAATTCGTTGTCATTTCAGACTCATTCTTAGCCTTTGATTGATTTGGAACCCTTTATTTCCCTTAATGTTGTTGGGTGAAACATATCAAACAAACATTTGGATAAAAATTGCTTGTTTGTCTTTCTTAACTCGTGTCGGTCGTATTTCAAATTCAATCGAATAGCCCAGCGTATATCTTGTTAACAACAAGAACTCTGTGAGGTTATTCTAACTTACACAACGGGTTACCCGACCTTTCCAGGCAAGGGCAAAGACACGCTGATTCCTTCAGTGTAGCGCGCGTGCGGCCCCGAACATCTAAGGGTGTAACTTACAACAAACGTGCGAGAATTTTCCATGCCTATGTTTTACTGACAAATCATACATTAAATGTATCAGTACATAGCTCTTGGATCCAAAGGGAGATACAGCATCTAAAATGTCCAACCCTTACACCTTACCAGCAACTACAAAATATGCATGCCCCACGCCAGGAACCGTTTAAAAAGTGCATATTTCACTTATTTAATGTTTTTAGTCCTAAAAAGGGGCCAAAAAAAATTTCGCCTCGCTCCGCTCGGCAAACTTTACAAACTACGACCCCTCTTTCAAAAAACCTGAATCTGGCCATGTTTATAGCTGACTATGCGGTTGGTTTTTATTCATTGTTAAATGCCGTAAAGTGACCTATAGTTGTTAATTTATGTGTCATTTGGTCTCTTTGGAGAGTTGTCTCATTGGCAATTACACCACATCTTCTTATATGTAGTCAAAAGCACTGGAAAGAACTGATGAGAATTTGGACTTGTTACTTCAAGGAACTAGCACTTTAATCATGCAGAACAATACACATCAACACGTCATTGTTGAGAAACAAATGAAAGCCTTGCTGTTGTTTGTAAATCACAGTTCTCATTCATTTAAAAGAATGTTTTTTTACTTTTTTTTAAAGATTAAAGAAAATTGGGGAAAAAATTAGAGAATAATGCGTAAAAAATCACTTTTAAAGAATAGACTTATTTTTTGGAGATTAGAGAAAAAAGAGGTGAAAATTAAATGTTTACAGAATAACAGACCCCCCCATTCAGACCCTCATATAAAATATATGGGTCATCATGCTTTTTTTCAAGCTACAAGTAATGCAACATTTGCATAGATTTTTTATATGCTTTCAGAAAATCATACCCGTTGATTTTGTTTTACTACATGTATAAGAGTAATCTCCCAATGACAATGAATGAATTACTGAATTGAAAAATTAAGTCTAGAAAAACACAACTATTTTGTATTTGTTTAAATATTTGGATAATGCAATAAATCACTTATTTCTCTAGCTCTATACAAATAAAAGTTTAACCAATAAACTTCAAATCTGTCTCCAAATTTGCAGATTCTGTAAAAGAACTAGATTGATTGTGTACTGCTTTTGTACATTCCAAGATAGTTGTATATCTAAATGTGATGGAGGTTACCTTGTACATCACACAAATTTGACACTTTATCTGATCCTTGCCCATAAACATAATCATGATACAGAAATTAAAAAAAAATTGTACAAAAAAAGATGCAACATGTAATTCTAAACACCAGGCTTACAAATGTGTATACCAGACAGCTGATACCAGACACAGGTCTATTCTACAGAAGACTGAACAGTGATACTTGAGTTAAAAGAGTTAAAAAGGCCAAATAAAATATAAAGTTTAATTGAATTCATTCATAATGAAGACTCAAAAGTGGAAAAGATTTACCAAATATACAGCTATGGTAATCTTTTCTTTGAGTAGAAAATCCTTAGTATTAAAAAATATTCTAAAGTTTGTAAACAGTTAATTTATGACTATGACTATATCAATGATGATTCACATCAAAACTGATATGCAGATTACCATGATTACCGGTTTAATTTGTGATACCTTGGGAAAGAAAAAAACTCTTGTGTGAGATATAATTTTCAAACCTTGAATAGTTTATCATGTTTATATTTGTTATTTCTGGTCATGCTGGTATAAAACTTAGGGCTATTCCAGAAAAAATGTATGGGGGGGGGTTGGAAGGCAGTTTTTGTCAGCACCCGCCACCCAGACAATTGTAATTGAGAATTATAGTGCATTATAGTGTGAAAAGTTGCTCTGATACCCATCAACCATGTATTATTAATATAATGTGCCTTCCACCCCCCCCCCCCCCAACCCCCCAACCCCATACATTTTTTTCTGGAATAGCCCTTAGTGTATTGGTTTGAATATATTTTTTTTTATTTCAGAGTTTTAATATACATATAAATGGTGTATTCCATTGTTCTGTCAGGTACAGCTTACTGAATGCCTTCAATGAAGAGGTAAATTATAAAAAAGAAAAGATTTTTTTTTTTTATCTAGGTCAAAATAATCCAAGCAATATGGAAATTATCAACATATTGCAATCTGGACATGTCCTTTTACATGTTTTAAGTGCAATGGATTCATTATTATTTTTTGGATATCAAATTTTTTGGATTTCATTAGTAATTTTAAACCACAGTTTTGAAAATGAATGCAGAAGCAGTAAAACTCCAAGTAAAATTCAAAACTGAAAGTACCTATAAAATGGCAAAAATTGAAAGCTAAAACTATCTTACAAATGGAAAACAACTGTCAAGTTCAAGAATTGGTACAGGCATTTCATAATAAATGCTTTGATCAAATTTACAATACATATGCTATGTTGAGATGGATCATTAAATGATAACAATTTTCCGGAACACACACTATTGTACATATATTTCAAAATTATATATTTTCATGTAAGTAATCTTCTTTTTTTGCAGCTTAAGAAAGAATTTGGAGCAACAGTGTTGCCACCATTCCCACCAAAGAAAATGTTTGGGATGACTCCAGAGAAGTTGGAAGAGAGACGTCTTATGCTGGAGAGATATGTTCAGATTGGTTAGATATATATTATGCATAATGTATCCATAAAGATTCTAGATTCCTTCATATGAGAAAGAGAAACTTGATTATCAGATTTAAAGTAATCATAGAATTTGTGATCGTGCAAATTACAGAAATTTCACATTTTTGAAGAAGAAAAAAAATTAAGCTACAGGGAATAAAGTACATGGTTCACTTATGTCTGTTCCTAATGTGATTGTCATAATTTGTTAAAAAAATGTTCTTTTATCAAAAAATAAGGAGAATGTGTTACCAATGATAGTTGGTACGTCTATATAAAGTCCAAAAATTGGTGTGCCTTCTCTAACTTGAGTTTGCCACAGGCTGGATCCAGCCATTTTAAAAAGGGGGGGGGGGGGGGGGGGGGTTCCTAACCCAGGACAAAGGGGGGTTCCAATTACATGTCCCCATTCAAATGCATTGATCGTCCAAAAAAAGGGGAGTTCCAACCCCCGGAACCCCCCCTCTGGATCCGCGCCTGTTGCCATAACCAAATATGATGAACATATGTACAAGGCTTATTATCACAAAACACAGATCAGATTAAAAATTAAGGGGGCATAACTTTTACAGTTCTCTTGATAAGTATCTTTATAATGTTAGATGCATGCAAGGGCATTATCTGTGTCAATTGGCTACTTTCTCCATTTATTTATGACTCTTTACATAATGAAGTCGGAGCTGGGAGAATAAATTCTATAATAGGACAAAATTAGAGGCCCCTGTCTACAAAATAGTACATGTATCATAGACACAAAGACACTCAGAAATTATACATTGTTCAGTAAGCAGGTAAGTTTAATAATATAGATAAGTAATATAAATATCATCTTTTTCAGTGAGTCAGGAACCAAGAATAGCAAACTCTGATATATTTAATGGATTCCTACTCAAGGCACAGCAGGTAAAACTAACTGGCTTTATGTTTAGTTGATGTTGTTTCTATTTTACTGTGGATTAAGGTGGTACCCAACACCTTCACTTAAATTAATTTGGCTCATTTAATTTTCATAAAATTTTGACAAAGTATTTACTCTGACCCTTTAACAAAAATATAAAAATTTCAAAAAATTTGAACCAACCAATTGATCAGAAAATATACACTGGTTATATAGCAATTTGACAAACACCAATTTTGATCATTGAGAAGCTTAACATCCCTTTTACAACACAACTTAATTAAAACGTTTAACTAACTGTACAGAGTTATCTCCCTGTAGTGTTAGGTACCACCTTAATTTATTTTTGTCAGAATTTCTTTGAATTAAGGAGACTTTGTATTTTTTGGTTTTATAAAAGTTTGTATACAAGCCTATACAATATGCATACTTCTTTGAACATTTAAATTCATGGTTCATCTGTACCCACAAACCCAATGAAGATGTCAATTTGAAAAAGTCTGTGCATGTCTTAAACATGTGAGTGCTTCTAGTTCTCTTTTAATCTGCATTAATGAAAATATCTTGGCATAAAAAAAACAATATTATTTAAAAAAGAAGATGTGGTATGATTGCCAATGAGACAACTATCCACAAAAGACCAAAATGACACAGACATTAACAACTATAGGTCACTGTACGGCCTTCAACAATGAGCAAAGCCCATACCGCACAGTCAGCTATAAAAGACCCCGATAAGACAATGTAAAACAATTCAAACGAGAAAACTAACGGCCTTATTTATGTAAAAAAAAATGAACGAAAAACAAATATGTAACACATAAACAAACGACAACCACTAAATTACAGGCTCCTGACTTGGGACTTAGATGACCATGTTATGGTTGTAGAGGATATTTTAATATTTTAATCTTTGAATTGTGTGATAATATAGCTCTGTTATGATAGAAATATCTTTCTATTTTATTGCAGGAAACACAAAAGGAGACGTCAGAGGCTGTTACATTAGATGTGTTCTTAATGAACGGTTACAAAATCACTGTGAAAATTATGTCTACAGACCAAACAGAAGACGTTCTGGAGGTATATAACTTTACAAAAAATCGGTCTATTCCATTTTATCAACTAGAAATTTATGTTATGTTTTTATTGAAACAAAGAATATCAGAGGATGAGTGTTGCAGTAATAATATTCCAACTCTAGAAATTAGGTCCAATGATTTGTCCATCAATTGAATATTTTCATCAAACTATTCTCAGCCACTACTGAATAGAATAACAGACAACAAATATATTTTTCTTTTTTATGCCCCACCTACGATAGTAGAGGGGCATTATGTTTTCTGGTCTGTGCCTCCATTCGTCCGTTCGCTTCAGGTTAAAGTTTTTGGTCAAGGTAGTTTTTGATGAAGTTAAAGTTACATCAACTTGAAACTTAGTACACATGTTCCCTATGATATGATTTTTCTGATTTTAATTCCAAATTAAAGTTTTGACCCCAATTTCACGGTCCACTGAACATAGAAAATGATAGTGCGAGTGGGGCATCCGTGTACTTGGGACACATTCTTGTTCTTTTTTGAGAAGGCTTTTAATTTCTCTTCTTAATATGGAAATAAGGATATGTGGTATGATTGTCAAAGAGACAGCTTTCTACCTAAGTCTAAATGATATGGATGTAAACAATGGTAGGTCACTGTACAGCCTTTAAAAATGAGCAAAACCCAAACCTTGTAGTAAACTATAAAAGGACCTGACATTACAAAATGTGAAACAATTCAAACAACAAAAAGTAAAATCACAAAACGCTGATCTCAGAGGAAAATTCAAAATAGAAAGTCCCTAATTATACATTTTATAATCAAATGACCAAATCAGAAAGCTCAATCACATCAAATGATTGGAGAACAGCTGTCATAATCCTGACTTGGTACAGGCATTTTCTTATGTATTAATGATGGATTAAACTGGTTTTGTAGCTTGCTAAACCTCTCACTTAAAAGCAGAACTTCAAACATGTTCATGCTGTATGGGCTGTGCTCAATGTTGAAGGCCATATGATGACCTATAGTTGTTAATTTCTGTCTCATTTGGTCTCTCATGAAGAGTTGTCTCATTGACAATCATACCACATCTTTTTTTTTTTGGATACAGAAATCAATATGAAATGAAGTTGAACAACTTCGGACTAAACATGTTTATTTCTTCTGTTATTTTAGACTGTAGCATCACAACTAGAAATGCCAGAAGAATTTACATATTATTTCACATTATACCTGGTACGGAAAGAGGAGGATGGGGATAATTCTAGTAAGTTTATGGGACAACAACTAATTAAAGTTAAAAGTAAAATCACAAAAATACCAAACTCAGAGGAAAATCAATTCGGAAAGTCCATAATCACATGGCAAAATCAAATAACAAAACGCATCAAAAACGAATGAACAAGAACTGTCATATTCCTGACCTGGTACAGGCATTTTCAATTGTACAAAATGGTGGATTGAACCTGGTTTTTAGAATCACTGGTAGAAATGCTAGATTAGTTATATAGATTACTGTGGATTCGTTATTATTCGTTGGATACCAATTTTCATGGATTTCGTGTGAACAGGTGAACCACGAAATTAAATGTCCAACGAATACCAAATTTTTCATAGGCTTGTATGCATACTTCGGCAAAACCACGAAATTAAATATCCACGAACATGTAAGTTTTCCTCAATCCACGAAAATTGGTACCCACGAAAATAAATGATTCTACAGTACTTTAAGAAATGCTATATTTTGCAATAATGATGGAAAGCATTACAAAATTTTTTAAATCTACAGCATTCAAAATTAATCTTATTTTAGATTTGAATATTTACACCAGGGTTTTCACTGGACGTTGCCATTTTTAATTGTGGCAATCAAAATTCATTATTCAGATGGAAACAATTGTTGCTGTATAGTTTTTATGGGCAAGAAGTCAGTTCAAGTACAATGCATTAATTGAAAGTGGATAAAAAATTAAAGTTTTGTGCTAAAGAAATGACAAAAAGTAAATTGAGCAAGGGGGAAACCCTGGCTTTCTTCTCTATGAAGATAAGCTAGATATATGTCGTTCTGTGTCTTAAAAAATTTTCTTGTTTGATATTCTTCTTTTTTTCTTCAGTTGTACGGAAGTTACAAGAATTTGAATCACCTTATATCTCATTAAAATATGCAAACAAGATTGGATCTCACAGAATAGTCCTACGCAAAGGGTATGTATTTCTGTTATTTAAATTAATACATAAATAAGGCAGCTTACCACATAGATGCCAACCATTACAATTTTTTCCGGTTTTGCGATCAAAACAACGTTATTACGGTCAAAGTCAAATAGTTAGGGATTCCCAGTCATCACTGTTAAATTTTGTAAAATGCGGATTTTTATCATTACTTTTCCGGCCTGGTCCGGTATTTAGAAAACGTCAATATAATGCTTCCGGTTTCTCAGGAGTTATCGACCTATTGTGTTGTAACTAACTGACTTCCGAAGATGCAAACTTGCATTTTATGGAAAAAAAGAAGTAACTTTCCCCCTTTCTCTACTTCTCCTTGACAAAACGAAAATGTACGAGTCGAGAAAGTCTGAACAATTAACAAATGGAATACATACCTTAAATATGTTAGTGCACATCACTTTGCATCCACTCGTCAGTAATTTTTTTGGTAAATGCACGTTTTAGAATGATTACTGAAAACTTTTCAAACTTACGGAAATTTTGATAGATAGTTACTGATTGTGTCGAAAGGGGTTTGGCATCTATGTTACTAGTGAAGAAAAAGCTTAAAATATATTAATAGTAGAAAATCTGATTTGCAACATACACAATATAAAAAAGAAGATGTGGTATGATTGACAATTAGACAACTGTTCACAAGAGACCAAAATGACACAGACATTAACAACTATAGGTCATCGTACGGCCTTCAACAATGAGCAAAGCCCATACCGCATAGTCAGCTATAAAAGGCCCCGATAAGACAATGTAAAGCATTCAAACGAGAAAACTAACGGCCTTATTTATATAAAAAAATGAACGAAAAACAAATATGCAACACATAAACAAACGACAACAACTGAATTACAGGCTCCTGACTTGGGACAGGCACATATCTAAATAATGTGGCGGGGTTAAACATGTAAGTGGGATCCCAACCCTCCCCCTAACCTGGGACAGTGGTATAACAAGTCTTTATATCATAAATCATTTGATTTTGTTTGACTATTGGTATTGGTGAATAATTTAAACAAAGACTTTCAAAGACCTGACATTAACTCCGTGATCTCTTTTTAAGAACTAAACATTTACATGTTTATAAAAGCAAACAATGAGGAGCTTTCTTACTTCAAATAGGCTTCACTTTTTTCAGCACTGAACCGTCCCCCTTTTTTTTACTCCCGAAAAACTATAATTTTCTTCTTCTTACCATAATTCTCAGTTCACTCTAAAACAAAATTGATTCACATAAACAAATGATGAAATTACTAACTTATCAAATAGTCCTTGACAATTATGATTTAAAAGGGCACTAGCTATGATGTACATAAAAAATCAAAAGTATGATTTTTTTTTTGTTCAATCATTAATGAAAGAGAAATAGGGAAATAGTAATTTGCTTTTATCAGCTAAAATGGTTCAATTTTGTCAAATTAAGCTTATAAACATTGATAATGAGTTATTCACTTGCTACATCATATTGAGACCATGTCCTGTAAATTAATTGTTCATTTTGTAATTTTGAAAGTTTGGAAAAATGTTTTACATTGTTATAAATAAAATATGAGAATTTGAGTCAAATCAATGAGCATGAATTTGGCAGCTAGTGTCCCTTTAATTGGTATGTAAGGTGTTCATTGAAAATATCAAATAAAAGTGGCAATTGATCAAAAAAGTTATAAGTTATGTCCCTTGGAAATCATTTTGTGAAATATTGACAAATCAGTGATCCAACTCTTGCAATTCTTAGAAGATTTGGATGCAAGCTGTATTGAAGATTTACATTAATAATATTTCAATTGAGTTCCAAAACCGGTACAAGTTAAGAATATATTTGAGTTAATCCTTTTGTGAGCTATGATATTTTTTTAACCTTTCAGATTTTGGGATTTGAGCTATGAAGATGATTTGTTAGAAAATAAAGTTGCAATGAATCTGTTATACGTTCAGGTATGTAATGAAATCTTTATAATGTGATAGAAATAACAGACCATAGCTAAAATAATTAGGGGGGAGGGGGAGAGGGGCCCAGGCCCCCCCTTTTGTGGGAAAAATTTGATTGATTATATAGGAAATCACTGAAGCATGACTGGAGCAGGTTCCCCCTTAGGAAAAGTTCTGGATCCGCCACTGATCATTTTTAATGTTTTAACAAATTACATCTCAGACAAGATAGTTGGTTCTGAAACTAGGCCCTCTCTGCTATTTATGTGAAACACTTTTATATTTAGGGACAAAATGGGGCCTTATTAATCTTACTCCTAATGAAAGAGGATAATAAAATTATATGATTGCCAAATTAATGGGGGAAAAAAAACCACTCATGAAAATTTAACACATCACAGTTGAACTGTAAATGAATGAATATATAAAAAAGAAGATGTGGTATGATTGCCAATGAGATAACTATCCACAAAAGACCAAAATGACACAGACATTAACAACTATAGGTCACCGTACGGCCTTCAACAATGAGCAAAGCCCATACCGCATAGTCAGCTATAATAGGCCCCGATAAGACAATGTAAAACAATTCAAACGAGAAAACTAACGGCCTTATTTATGTAAAGAAATGAACGAAAAACAAATATGTAACACATAAACAAACGACAACCACTGAACTACAGGCTCCTGACTTGGGACAGGCACATACATACAGAATATTACTACATCCTGAATATGCATGAAATATTTGCCACTGGACGTTAAGCAACCAACAATCAATCAATCATACAGAATGTGGCGGGGTTAAACATGTTAGCGGGATCCCAACCCATATTAGTTGTTAGATTTTACAAGCTTTATGTCAATTTCTGAAAAGTTATATTCTAAAATTTTGATATAGGCTGTAAATGATATAGAAAGGTCATGGACATTGGGAACAAAAGAACAACTGAAACATTTAGCAACGTTACAGCAGAGAGGTTCAAAAAGGGAGGTAAGTATGTATAAAGACTAAACAAAAAATAAAAAAAGATCAATTCAAGTTTAGTGTTGCAAAATATTCAGTAGTAAGAATTTTATAAATTACATACACACCAACACTGCATATCTGTTACAGTAGAATTGACACCAGTTAGGTTATTACAAATTATTTCGTTTGTCTTACATGTTTGAAGGATTTTTTCTTGTAAAACTTTTTAAGAAAATATCACAAAAAAAAAAAAACAACCATTCATGGTTTGCTTTTTCAAGTGCTTTTAAAATACTGACCAAAGTGTGCTTCTGCTATTTATAATCCTGACAAACTATTTAATAGAAGGTCACCTTATGTATAAGCAGATTTTTTTGTATTTTGTAAATTCAGAAATTGATGCGTGAATTTATAATTGTGAATCACTGTTTAATGGTCAAAATGCAAGATCTGATTAATGCAATGGCAACGTTTTTTTTAAGGGAAATCACTTCTGATAACATTTGTGCAAGTTTAAATTTTCAATATTCCAGATCTGATATTGTCACATTTTTTACATTAATAAACACATTGCAATAACGGATATTTCTATGGATTGATCAGATTTATAATAATCTGTTTATTGTGTCACACTAAAGAAATTCACACAAATTATATCATTACTGTGGATTCAATATAATTCGTTGGATACCAATTTTTGGTGGTTTTTGTGGGTACAGGTGAACAACAAATTCAAATCTTCAAATAACTAAACATTTTATAAGGATTTTATATACAGAGGTGAGGGGGGATAGGACCGTTATAGGGACTCCGGAATCGGGTGTTTTTAAGCTCGGAATTTCGGGATTGACCCTTTCGGGATCCGGGAATTCTTTTTTCTTGATTTCAGGACTTCGGGATTCAGATTTTTTTTAATCTGGATTTCAGGATCAGGACCCCTCCTACCCCCCCCCCCCCCCCTCAGAGGTTGGTTAAACCGTGAAATCAAAAACCCATGAAAATTTAAGTTTTCCTCAATCCACGAAAAAAAATGAATCCACAGTTTTATTATCTATTTTGTCACATTTACTATAGCTAATATTCTCACTTTATTTCAGTACCTTCGGTTAGTGAGGACCTTCAAGTACTATGGTTACATACAGTTTAAGCCTTGTATTACAGACTACCCCCAGGATAATTCTCGGGTGTTGATTTGTACAGGGGGAAGGGAAATGAATTTCAGAATACAGATGGCAGCAGTTAGTATTTGTACCTATATTGTTCTGAATAATTTTATTTTTAAAACAAACACAAAAATAGAAAAAAAACATTGTCACAATAACCTATTCCAAAGCATCCACTTATTAAAGACCTAATTGGTTGGTAATCTTGACAAAAAAGACTGCCCTAATAGGCTAGACAATCTCATTGTTAGGCACTATATTGTTTGCTCTTCGAAAGATCTCTTAAAAGAAAAGTTGATATTTCGCTCATTTTCCAAAATGTTGAGAATAGATTTAAGACGATGTGGTATGAGTGCAAATGAGACAACTCTCCAGCCAAGTCACAATTGGTAAAAGTAAACCATTATAGGTCAAAGTACGTCCCTAGATTAAGTGTGAAATTGATTACTGTATATGATTTTTATATGACCTGCAGCAATTATTTCCATGACAAATAAGAATTCAAACTGAAATTATTATCTTCACATCTTATGAAATAAAGAAAAGATTTTGCTCATTAATGGATGAAAGACAAACTTTTTTCATAAATTATATTAATAATTTATCTACATTTTGCTTCAATTTTAGAATTCTGTGAAAGAAGGTAGTTTTAAAATCACCAGAATAAAGTGTTGGAGAATAACCAGTTCTGTAGCCAAGGTAATTATAATGTTGGTCTCATTGGGGTCTAAGCGTGACGCGGGATTGCCGATTTTTTGTAAGCGTGACAGGTGAAAGCAAATTACTGTGTCGTAAAAAAGGAAATGAGGTCTTGCGGGACCCGGAAAATGACAAAAAAATGAGAATTGCTTACGTATATAGTGTAAGCGGGATACAGGAATTTGACAAAACAGTAAGCGGGATCCGGGATCGGAACCCCCCAATGAGACCCCCTATAATGGTTGTAAATCTAGTCAAGTGTGTCCAGCATTCAACAGAGCAAGCAGAAAATTTATAATGGTATTATGACATTCTTTTCTGTTACACAGTTTCTGATATGAATTCGAACCATACTGTAAATTCAGGTATTATTGTGATGTTTTTATGACGGTGCCCAGCCTACAAATATCCAAAAAAACAAAAAACAAAATAACTTTTTTATCAAGGGTTGTAAGCAGCACGGTCTATGGCTTCTAACTATGCAATAAAAATCAACCAAATATTCAAGGTTTCACAACAGGGCTAGATTTCAGTTTTATATAAAAAAAAAATATATCATGGTTTCAAGAATAATTTTGTTCACAAAATGTTAGCAATAGCAATAATTGGGTCTCACATTTTTACCAGTAATCAGTGATTTGCAATAATAAATGCACACATTAGTTTCTGATTGAACAGTTTTGATATACATAATTACTGTAAACCAACTTATTTTCGCGATCAATTTATTTTCGCGATCAATTTATTTTCGCGATCAATTTATTTTCGCGACTATCGTGAGTAGAAAAATAATGTGAATATTAATTGTCGCGAATATGTAAAACTTGGATCTTTCCTTATAACACTTTTTTTCTTCCTTTGTCATGTTTGTACATGTATAGGTGTAAAAGAGTCTTTAATAACTATACTTATTTACAGTTTGTTGAAAGAAATGGTGAGAGTACCAAACCTCCACAGATGGAACTTGCTTTTGAATATTTAATGTCAAGAGATTGTTTACAGTGGATTAGTATCAAAACAGATCAGGTAGGAATTACACTATCTCAAAATTCTCTGTCAGATATGGGTGTAATACATGTAACAGTAATGTCACTCAGATGTGCCAACTATTCCCCTTCATGGGGGATATCTTCCATAAGAGGTGTTGATCAGATCCTTATAAACTCAATTGTGCATACTAAATACATTTAACAAGGCATTCAGAATAGTAAGAAAAACATTTAAACACATGCATACTTGTTCAAAATCATACATGTTCTAATTAAGTACACTAATGACATGTATAGGTATGCATTAGTCCTTGTGTGCTTAAAATCCCCCATGGAGATGGGGTCACTGCTATAGAATAATGCATTCTGGGTATAACTTTCAAAATCATTTTGTTTGGTGAAAGTTTTTCTAGACTGGGTAATCAACCAGTCAGGACTCTACTTCGTCAAAATTATCTCCCCATTACGCCAGTTGATTTTCACAATCGTAGAAAATGGAAGCCATTGTAGGGATGACGCGCTGTCAATTTTGCTCTCGGCAACCGATAAATTTATCCACATTGCACCATTACGATCCTTATATGTCAGTTGTATTTTAAAAGATAAATGTATCAACTAGCTAATGAGCATTAGTTAATGATCTTGTCTGCATTGATTTAACTTAAAACTACTGTCTGATCGGTTGTCAGGTGGAATTTTCGAAAATTCATAAACATTTAAAAAAATTCGAATTAAATATGTCCTGGAAGGGCAGACTAGATTTTTTTAGTGGTTGAAGACTATAAACCCTAGTTTTCACACACAAAAAATTATAATTTTTCGAAGATATGCATTTTCATCATCCAACTTGAAAGACTGTTGTCAAGTACTTTCAGTAAAAAAATAGCTATTTGAACACACCTACTCTGTTTTTGTGATTCATTAGATAGGTATTTCATTTGACCCATATATTTCATCTTTTAGTACTGTGATTTTTTTATGTTATAAAGTCAACCTATAGCTTTGATATATAAAAATGATAGAATCTGAAGCGAGACGATGTATGAAATATTCTTGCTTTGTACGATATCAAGACAAAATATTCAACTCAAACACGCCCGAACATAAAAAGGTGCACTCGATTTTCTCTTTTCGATACAATTGTTACCCATTTTTTGGAATTTTTTCTTGAGTCACATAATGGAAGGGCAGACACTAAAATTACTGAACTAATAGATTGATATGTTTTCCGTCCGTGGTATTTTTTTTTTTAAATCGGAGGTTATGCATTTTCTACATCCAACTTGAAAGATACCCATGTCGTCGACTTGATATCTAATTGTTCTGCTTAACTATGTACTAAATAAATTGAAAACTTATGCAAATGGTGTTTTCAAAATAAAACACTTCATAATTGAGAAGAAATTGTAATTTTGTTTGTTTCTATTAACTTTTAAAATTTTTGTCACTATAGTAAACATTACAGTAAGCATTTATCGCCTTCTCTAACAAAGAGCTTCGATTCTTTTGTTCTATTTCAACCTGGTTTCCGACTGCAACCAATGACAAAATGTTTATATCATTTCTCTAATTCTATGGAAATTTATCCCTTTCCGAACCCATTGTATAAAAAAATTTAATCAACGTGTGGTTGCCCGTGATCTCAGAAGATCATTGGATGATGTTAAGGGTCATGACCTTTTTAGCTAACTGGATGAATCAAAATATGCCATAACAGGTGTTAATGAAATTGACAACTTCGTGCAATGTGAAAGGCACTCGAAGGGGATTTTCGGTTAACAAAAAAAGAAAATGTTTTTTTTAATCATTAGAGAAACAGATTCTTATATAGTTACTTGTGGATTATTGAATTTATCCAATCTCGATAGTTAAATTATAAATTGTAAAGTCATCGCAGAGGCTCGGACTTTAAAATTTATAATTTAACTATCTCGATTGGATAAATCCGATAATCCACTCGTATCAATGTAATAATCTATATATAAATGCTTTTAAAATGAAATTACCCACAAACCTTTACGTTTTCATAACACACAAAATATCACAACCTGTTTACATATTTAGTCTAGTATGTTATAAATCTTTAAAAATCCTTTCGTCACACATAATTTGTTTAAAGGTCTAAAGATTTCGGCTACTGTCGGTTTTGGTCAATTTTGTATTATGTGTCCAAACGGACGTTGATTAGAGGTGTCAGACCACCAAACCAATTGCATTTGATGTCATCGTTTACTTAAATTAACCAACAAATTGGCAGAAATGAAACTTTTGGTGAAAGAGAAATATATTAAGACCATTTTGGGCTAAAATTTACTTGTTTATGAGTTTGCATTCAAAATTGACGATTAATGCACTCCATAGTATACTAATTTAAGATTTCCAGAAAACCAGGGTTTATTTTTAGTGGTACCTTTATTCGAAAGACCTCTTCTTTCTTATATGATTTTAAACATATTTTGAAAATTGGCATGTAGAAAGCTGATACATGTACAATTCAGGATATACCTGGTTTTGATGAAGTTAAACTTAAGGTAAAATATTTAGAAAGCTGTGAAAATTGCAAAATTTGGTTGAACAGATAGGGACTATTAATTGGTGGTCTAACACCTAGAGTGGCTAGAAATTGGACGTGGATTAGAGGAGCCAAAAAATGGATGTAGATTAGATAGGCATAAAATTGGCCACCGATTTGTAAGGATATTTTATTGTGACGTCAGATTTGGACGTTGATTTGAGCAACAGATGTTGATTAGAGACTGGACGTCCATCTGAGTCTTACATATATGTATGTGTATATTTGTTTTACTATTTTCTGATATACAACCCCTCCTTGAATGTACCACAGTACATGTAATATTCATATCTTTTCAGGCAATATTAATGAGTATGTGTTTACAGTCCATGGTTGACGAACTTATCTCGCAAAAACAAGGCAGAAAAATCAAACGAGTAAGTAATTTATAGTAGATATACTGTGGATTCAATTATTAGTGTGAATACAAATTTTGGGTAATGGAGGACAATTCCTATTTTTTGAGGATATTTTACTTCATGGATTTGCTTAAGCCTTTAGAAAATGTGTACTTTTTTTAACAATAAACTATTTTTAACCACAACCCACAATATCCATGAATAATAACAAATATGACACATTTAAAAGAGAGGGGAAAGACACCAAAGGGCTATTCAAACTCCTAAATCGAGAATCAAACAGACAATGAAAAAAAAAAAGAAAAAAAAAATAAATAAAACACTACAGAGCAAACTAAAGACTGAGCAACACAAACCCCACCAATAACTGAGGACAATCTAAGGTTCCCTGGAATGGGTTAGCAGGTTTGGTGGCACTTTGTCCTGTTGCTAATGTAATTACAAACCCTAGTGATGGGTCTAATTTAGTAATTTGAGAAAAAGTGGATCTGATAGTTGTTACAATAATTATATTTGTTGTCATCTGTGAAACTATATAAGATGTACCCAAGTTATGTTTCTTTTTATTATTTTTAATGAATATAGATAAAAAGATAGTTGGTGTTCATGTCAACAACACAGCAATCTATTACACAATGTATACGAAAGATTTATATTTTTTAGTGTTCAATAAAAGACATTAGAAGCATCTGTGTATAAAAGTAAGCTGTATTTTAAGTAACTATTTTCATATTCTTGGTTTTAGCCACAGGATAGATCAAAAGGAACAGCAAAGAAAGTGCAGCTGAAGAGAGATAATAGTTATGGCATGGGTTTGGCGCAGTCAGCTTTACCTAGTCCAGAAGAGGTCAGCCATTATAAAATTATTTTTATTTCATTGTATTTGGTTATAACACAAAGTATCTCCACACAATAGACAAAATCTTTTGACATAGTAGACAAAGCATGTTTACACAGAAGGTAAATTTGTTCATACTCTAAACTTTCAAACACTGAACAAAATCTCTCCACACACCATATGAAGTCTCTTCACACTCTAGACAAAATCTCTCCACACACCATATGAAGTCTCTTCACACTCTAGACAAAATCTCTCCACACACCATATGAAGTCTCTTCACACTCTAGACAAAATCTCTCCACACACCATATGAAGTCTCTTCACACACTAGACAAAATTTCTCCACACAACAGACAAAATGATTTCACACTCTAGACAAAATCTCTGCAAACAATAGACAAAATGATTTCACACTCTAGACAAAATCTCTCCACACACCATATGAAGTCTCTTCACACTCTTAGACAAAATCTCTCCACACACCATATGAAGTCTTTTCACACTATAGACAAAATCTCTCACACACCATATGAAGTCTCTTCACACTCTAGACAAAATCTCTCCACAAACCATATGAAGTGTCTTCACACTCTAGACAAAATCTCTCCACACACCATATGAAGTCTCTTCACACTCTAGAAAAAAATCTCTTCACACTCTAGAAAAAATCTCTCCACACTCTAGAAAATATCTCTCCACACATCATATGAAGTCGCTTCACACTCTAGACAAAATCTCTCCACACACCATATGAAGTCTCTTCACACTCTAAACAAAATCTCTCCTCACACCATATGAAGTCTTCACACTCTAGACAAAATCTCTCCACACAACAGACAAAATAGTTTCACATACTAGACAAAATCTCTCCAAACAATAGACAAAATGGTTTCACACACTAGACAAAATGTTTTCATACACTAAACAAAATCTCTTCACACACTATACCAAAGTATCATGTTACATATAATGTACCATCCTAAATATGCTGTATAATATTTGCCACTGACACAAAACTACCACCAATTAATCTAACAATTCCAATGTACATTTCATTTTACAGGAAGCTAAAGGAAATGGGAAAAATGACAAGAAAGGAGTTGTGACGAATGATGCTTTTAGTACGATTGGTGACGATGATTTATAATCAGATTGACAGCAATATGCAAATTGTGTTCTCCAGCTAGAGATTTAACAGAAACCAAAGTTAAAGAAGGAGAAAGACAAACATTAAGTCATAAACTTGCCATAGAACCTATTGTTATAGCAGTCCATTTGTTAGACCCCATAGTGACGCAGTAAAACATTTTGATAGTGTTTTTTCTTAGGTGCATTTTCTTCTTTTAACTATATTGACTACCCTATATTAGAGGTTTAAGGATACAGTAGAAATATTTAAAGAGGGGCATAAAAAGGGGATATCTGCGAAACAAAATTGACATTTCACAATGAACGAACAATTAAAAATGTCTTGCACTTTGATCTTTTTACCGATTTCACGAAACACGGTGAATAAAGAACCTTTTTCACGGCTGCACGTGAAATAAAAATGGCAAAACACATTGCACGAAAATAACCCTTTACCACCCCCTTTATTGTATGTAATATGAAATTTCTCGAAATATTTGGTGCATATTGCAGTACCTATTGTGAGGAAATATTTCTCGATGCCAAACATTTTGTTTTTTTAAATCATTTGCAAAAAGAGACGAAACTGATTTTGATTTCTTAAGAAATTTTAGTGTTTTTGAAAACAGCATTATTACAATTATAAAGCATCTTTCTGTTGTTTAAACAAATTAAGATACCATTAATTCTTATCATAAGCAGAATTTTTGTACTGGTTATGATTTGTAAGGAAAATTACCACTATTCAGTGTATTTCAGTGAATTGATATTTTTTTTCTTCTTTATACATTTTGTACTATTCTACTACATTCATTAGTTGTATTTTTGTCTACTTGTTACTTTAAGGCTGTACTTAGGTGAGGTTTTAGAATAAGTGTCAAATGTTCAGATTCCTCTGTGTTTTTCCATACAATACAATGTAAAATATTTTGCCCCATAACACCTATTTATCTTTTAACATAAGACTTAACAGCCCATAACAGGTCATTTGACAAAATTTAAGCAGATTCTTAATTTTATAAATCAAATATCTCAAAAAGGAGCTCCATGACCTACAAATATTTTTTGCTTATTTTGACCCTTAGCAATACTCTTCCAGCTTTAAGCATCAATTTTGAATTCTTGATTTATTTAATTTTACTTTATATCACCTAAGTACATCCTTAATTAAGTGCATTTTGTATCCACAACTTCTCTAAAAGTAGAGACACGTTTTAAATCAAATTTTCTAAAATTCTATAGTACTTAATGGTGTTGAGTCTGCCTTTTTTATATTTGGATTCAAATGGTTTTTGAGGTTTCCTTATTTATGTAATTTTTTTTTTTATTGCAAATGAAATCTATACTTTATCCTTAATTCATTTGTCTTTTAGAAGAAAACTTTTGTTAAAGATAAATCATTTAATCTCTGCTTTAAACAACCATCGAAACATTGTAATAAATCATAATTTAAAGAATGCACCTTATCGCTATTTGTCTGCCATTACTGGAGATCACACAGGTTCCCGTAAAATTTTGACGTCATAAAACAAAATCTCTGATGCCACAATGGAAAAGTGATTGTTGTATGCGTTAAAAGTTCAAGCGGCCGGGTCAGCCAGGATTAGCGATAAGGTGTATTAAGTTGAGATTTTGTATATGCCAAAATTATATTTAAGATATTTTATAGGATTTTTGCACTAATATTGAGGAATCTTGTCCTCGGTAGTATATGGTATTGCATGAGCTAGTGAATATTTTGATATGTATTACCATAGATTGGTAAAACTTTGATTTGAAAAGACGAAAAAAAAATTTCGTAAAAATAATCATGTTATTTTTTTCATATCAAAATATTGTTTATGTTAATTTCACATGAAATTGATGCTATATTCTAATGGCCAATCTAACTGTTGTGTAAACAAATGCAATATTCATGTATAAAGATTTATTGTAAATATCATACTGAGGTTCTTTTCACCAAAAAATCTTACGAATAAAAATACTTGTAAGTCATTGACATTTTAGTATAACTTATGATCAATTGTAATCGTAACAATGTTGGTTAAATGAGTCGCAGGGACTTTTGTTATTATACATTGTTTTTAGTTATGATTTGTGTATTTCCCACCTAACCTATTATATGCACATGTATGTAGAAATGTAGAAATACATTTCAAACAGTAAAAATTATTGATAATAGATTTCATGGCTTTGCCAAACATAGGTGGATCCAGACCCCCCCTTTCATGGGAAAATTTGGTTGATTATATAGGGAATCACTGAAGTGTGACTGGAGCGGGCCCCCCCCCCCCCCCCCCCCCCCCCCCCCCCCGTAGGTCAGTTATCGGGCCCCCCCTTTCAAAAAGTTCTGGATCCGCCACTGCCAAAGTCTTACAAAGATTTACAAGGCTATGTAAAATTTGTATTTTTTGAACATTTACATCTAAGGTTTTCTTAAATAAATCAACAAAATCTATGAAAATTGGGGTTTATTTTTATTTAAAAATAAATAATAATGAATTCACAGAAACTTTCCTTTATTAACTTTACGCAATCCAAATGGGCATGATAAACTTGTGTTACTGTACCTAAATGTTATTGTAAAATCCAGGTAGTTTCATTTGTGGAAATGGTTAATTGTAGTTAATGTTTTATTATTTCTTTACTTTATAAATGTATTTATGATTTTGTTGTTATCATTTAATTCCATTTTGTTATTTTTTAAATGTTTAAAAAATGTAGATATTTTAATTTTATATATGTATAGCAGATAAAAGAAAAAAGTTATTTTAAAGTAACTTCTGTTAAAAGAGCTTTATACTGATCTATATTTGTACATTTATTCAATGTAAACAAGAAAAACTTACAAATATATTTGCAGGAATTTATTTAATTTTACAAATAGTAAATTGGATAAGATTTAAAGTTTGCAAATATTTTAAGAAAAATAAACATGAATGTGAAAATATACCATCCCCTTAATATATCACAGTATGCACTAACAACTTAATAGTAACACAATGTGATAACTTGATTTTTTTTCAAGTTTCAACTTATATATAAAACAAAAATTTCAAATATTTAGTATTATTCGTTAGTCTTAAAGAGGGCCAGTTTCATATAGACATACATATTTGTTATATTTTATTGTTATAGGTCATTTAAATATATCCATTTATAATCTGTTTGCCTTGTGCGATAACATTATTTTATAGTGATAGCCAAAAATGCTAGTTTATCATTACCACTATAGAGTATAGATTTCATGTAAAACCACTTTTTTTTGTTAGATCAATTTTTATCAAATCAGCAGCATTGAATGCAGAAATCTTCTATATTCTTAAAAATAATAGTCTGACATATACATGTATAAAGATGAAAGTATTCTTTCAGATGGGATCTTAAAAAAATTATACTCGCCTTTATGACGTCATTTACCAGATAGAGGGGGTCGCCTGTATCCCTGCACTATTAACGTTCATCAAGCGTCTTAGTGATCGTCATTGTGTAGGATAAACTAGAAATAATGGTTGTTCTGTAGGTACTTAATGGTAATTCCCTAATGACAGCAGTGCTGATTGTCATTTTTGATAATTCAATTTTATACAATATATAATTATAGTTTTCCAACCACTCGCTCAGCATTGGAATGGAAGTGACGACTCCCCTAAACACACAAATAACGTTTACCAGAGTTTTTGACGGAACTCGAAAGTTGTCTATTGAAATGTCTTAGACATACTTGTTGCAGAACACTTCCATTTGATTTATTTTTCACGGAGACAAAATAAATTTTGTATTCATGCATATGGCTGACCCCAAAAATATCTGCCAATTAATTGATTTTTATCCAAAAAAATCTTTTTATGTACATTCCATTTTTTCCACACATGTGATTTTTTTTTATTTTCTGTTGAATATTTTGAATGCTTTATAGGGCTTGAAAATTGTGGCTTTTTCATTTTTGCATCAGATTTTTTTGGGGTTTGAAGATGACCATTACAAGACAGAATGTTTTCTCTGTGTAATTTTAGACCATAAGGCCAACTAATGTTGAATATAAAAAAAATCTCATACTGTAAGAGGTCCAACAGATTTTTTGTTGAATTCTTATTATTGTAAACCAACTAGTTTTTGTCGAGCCTGCAACTCTTGTTGCAGAAAGCTCGACATAGGGATAGTGATCGGGCGGCGGCGGCTACGGCGGCGGCGTTAGCTAACTTCTTAAAAGCTTTATATTTTAGAAGGTGGAAGACCTGGATGCTTCATACTTTGTATATAGATGCTTCATGTTACGAAGTTTCCGTCAGTCACATGTCCAATGTCCTTGACCTCATTTTCATGGTTCAGTGACCACTTGAAAAAAAGTTCAAATTTTTTGTAATGTTGAATTCTCTCTTATTATAAGTAATAGGATAACTATATTTGATGTGTGCGTACCTTGCAAGGTCCTCATGCCCGTCAGACAGTTTTCACTTGACCTCGACCTCATTTCATGGATCAGTGAACAAGGTTAAGTTTTGGTGGTCAAGTCCATATCTCAGATACTATAAGCAATAGGGCTAGTATATTCGGTGTATGGAAGGACTGTAAGGTGTACATGTCCAACTGGCAGGTGTCATCTGACCTTGACCTCATTTTCATGGTTCAGTGGTTATAGTTAAATTTTTGTGTTTTGGTCTGTTTTTCTCATACCATATGCAATAGGTCTACTATATTTGTTGTATGGAATGATTGTTAAGTGTACATGTCTAGCGGGCAGATGTCATGTGACCTTGACCTCATTTTCATGGTTCAGTGGTCAAAGTTAAGTTTTTGAGTTTTGGTCTTTTTATCTAATGCTATATGCCATAGGTCAACTATATTTGGTGTATGGAAATATTTTATGATCTTTATGTCAGTCGAGCAGGTTTTATTAAACCGTGACCTCATTTTCACGGTTCATTGCACAGTGTTAAGTTTTTGTGTTTTGGTCTATTTTTCTTAAACTATAAGTAATGTGTCAACTATATATGTTGTATAGAAGCATTGTTAGCTGTACCTGTCTGCCTGGCATGGTTCATCTGACCTGGACCTCTTTTTCAAGGTTCATTGGTCTTTGTTTAGTTATCTTGGTTAATGTAAAGTTTATGTGACAGTTGTAATAAAGCTTAGATTTATACTTAAGACTATCAACATAATATCAATGATTAGTATAGAAGGCGAGACATTTCAGCGTGTGCACTCTTGTTACAACTTTTGCAAGTAGAAAAACAAAGTGAAAGTTAATATAAGTGGATACAAATATGTGAAAGTTGTATATTCCCTAAAGAAAAACAAAGTGAAAGTTAATATAAGTGGATACAAATATGTGAAAGTTGTATATTCCCTAAAAATAACAAAGTTTAGAAAATCAAGAAATTTAGTTGTCGTGTTGTCATCTTAAACGCATGAAATGCAAAATGGTATTAGAGAAATAATAAGTTGGTTTACAGTATTTCATTCATAATAAAATGTCAAATGCATTTTTTATTGACATTCAATCAAATGCAAGGTGAATGTAAAAATGAGAAAAAAAATCAGCAAAGTCAAGTAAATACTACTTTTAACTTTGAATTTTGAATTTTGAACCTCTTTGCATGAGAATCTTTTTAATTTTATTTACTTAGCCTCATTTTTGTTATATTTTTACCTGTGATTATGTTATATTATGAATCAAAAGAAATTATTGTTGTATTTGTTTTCATTCTAACCGATTCTGTGTTACAAACTTTTTATATATGTATATATAGTTTATACTTCTATCAATAATATTAAATTTGTAAAGAGGAAAATGGGTGCAGATATAAATCTTCATATAATAGAAGTAGATAAGATTTAAGAAAGCTGAAGATAGTTAACATTATCTAGTAGTATGCTAGAATTAATATTTCTTTTATTGAAGGATATTTATTGTTGTTACTTTTGTTATATTTCTTAGTAAATTTCTTAGATTATGTAAAATCATTCTACAAAGAAATTTCATTGAAAGAATTATTGATGATGCCAAAGTAAAAAATCTAAATACCGAAAAGTCAGCAACACTAGATATTTCTATAATTCACATCTATATCAATAAAAAATCTTGAAAACATGTCTATAGAAATTTTTCAAATGACAAGTACTGAAATTCAGGGTTCAAATGTTTTAATGAATTGGAACAAAAATTAAAAAAAAATAATTTTAAATTGGAAAAAATTGGAAAAAAAAGTACGAAATGAATAATTATGACATCTTTGGAAAATACCTTTAATAGGTCAGGAATATGACAGTTGTTTTTCATTGGTTTATATAGACTTAAGGTTTGGATTTGTCAAGTTTTTTGTACCTTTCCCTTTTAGATGTTACATTGGAGTTTGGTATTTTCATTCATACCTTTTTTCACAGTACATGTGTGTATAATTTATGACTATATATCATAAGTATTTTTTTTCAAAATTTTTCGACTTTTCAGATAATATACATGTATAATATTTTCCTCCGAAGTTTGATAAGTACTATTTGTTATAGAATAAGCATGAGTCTTAGTTGTTTATTTGTTAAATTGTTAAATGTTTTTCTATTGTGTCATATTGCATGTAAAGAACCTTAACAATGTTATACAATAAAATAAAGAAAAAAATAAAGTCTTTCTGTCTTTTTATATCCTGACTATGTGTATCCTTTGTTTTCATGGCAACCACATCAGTGTATACTTTGGGGCTTTCTATTCTGCTCCAACTTTCTCTCTTTTTGTCCTCATTGCAATGCCGTGCAGAAATACCTTAATATTGAGAATAGAAATGGGAAATGTGTCAAAGAGACAACAACCTGACCAAAGAGCCAAAAAACAAGATGAAGGCCACCAATGGTTCTTCAACAAGGCGAGAAAATCCCTCTCTCAGAGGTGGGCTACAGCTGGCCCCTAAAGAACAAAGTGTACTAGTGAAAGTGGACGTCACACTACTCCAAAACAAATAAATAATCTAAAATTAAAAAAAAACATACAGGACTAACAAAGGCCAGCCTTGTACTTACACATATACATAAACATCTTTTCCAAGATTTGAAAAGAATCATATCAAAGGTTTTATCAGCTGTGTTTAGGACTTTTTCAGAAATCAGTGCCCAACAACTTTTTTCAATGGAGTTGTGCATCTTGGAAGTATAAATTATATTAAAATTGCATTGTAGTTTATACTTTCGTCCTGGAGGAAAATGACAGCTTAAGTAAAATTGATAGACGGATGCCTAGTGATGACTTGAGACCTACATGACATGTAAGCACATGGGGGATGATGAATGCCAAGTGACGCCCCTAACACATTCTATGTGATCCTGGATACTACTGTGCCTCATGATTACCTCAAGACCTCTAACTTAAATTTGGAGATCTTCTTATATGATAGTTTCTTCAAGTGTTGCTCTTAAACCCTGGAACAGCTGGTGGCAAATTATACTCAACATAAACATGTACATGTATATATATAACATGGAACCAAACACTACAGTCTCTCAACTTGTCTTTAAAATGAAGAACCACAATTACTGACCATATAACCTTCGTCTGTATAACACCCATTTGTCATATCATACGTCTTATAGACATTTAAACTGTGGGATCAAAATAAATCAAATAATACAAATAACTAGCAGAGGGCTTAAACTTGTGTGTGCACCTGCATGTATCTTACTCTTTTATTTTATTTAAATCCTTGCTGGAAGTCCTCTGATATATTGAGTGAATATAAAATCATTGTTATTGATATCTGATGACAAACAAGTTAAAGGTAAATGATTCAGTATTATTACCAACATAGGTATTGTGGTTGTCCAAGCTGTTATGAAATTGATTCTATAATGAATGATTTTATAACTAGAGGATAGAAACTGTGTTGTCTGATTTCAAAACAAGATCTGAAAAATACACACACATGTATGAAACCTGGCTAAATAAACAAAACAGGATAAGTTTCCACATTTAATTATCACAATATATCACATTCATAAACATTTAGCGTCTAGTTTTTGACTAAAATGTGCACTTAACAATATGATTCTATCAAATATAAAATGTTTTCATTAACAGATAGGTCAAATAAGGATTTCAAATAAACTATACTCGAAATAACAAATTTTGTATACAAATTTCTAATTTATATCTCAATAGGCTATTTGCCAATTCCCGTAATTGACCCTTTTATTAGAGATCCCTAAAAAAGTTGTCTCCCTTATGAGGGACATTAATTTTTATTTACAATGGAGAGCTAGCAGAAAGAGCAAATCTACCTGTGCGTAATGTGAGTAATTTATAAGGTTTTCAAATCTGTTAATAACATTACATGTAATATGTTGTTTAACTAAATACTTTTGACATCAGAAATTATTTTTCGTGAAAAATTTGTTAAACCGCTGATACATCACTTTCAATTCATCATGCTTTGCATTGGCTAAAGCCAATTTTGTCTGGTATGGAACCAGTCTACTATTGACAAAGGGAAGTAATTTTTGTTTAAAAAGTGTGTAATAACAGAATCAAATCGGTAATTGGCAAATGGAGTATTGGTGTAAACATTGTTTAGTATCATTTGACTTCATGTTTTTCCCTAAGTCTGTATAAAATCTATTGAAAATTTTTGTCTCAATAGTTTGACATATATCACTTTTACCCAAGAGATCCATTATAATTGGTATATCACAGAAAATAAATTTCACAATATTTTATTGTGTAGAAGCATATTTTTTCTCCATTACTTAAATCTAGCTTGATGTGCATTTTACAATTTAAGCCTTTGAATGTATGATAAATATATACAGACTGAAGATGAAGTCTGAAGTCATTAAACTTCTTTAAGTCTACATGTCCTTGTAGCAATTTCATACAAAGGCTACAATTGTTATATATTCTTATTGTCAAAACACTTGGAATATCCTGGAAATTCATTTGATTTGTTATTATGATTGCGCCACAAGGTATTGAGGTTTTAGAATTCAATTTAAGAAATTTCATAATAACTGCAATATCACTTATCTATATATGGTTTTCAGTTGAACAATTGAACAAGTAACTTTTTCTGAACAAATCAAATAAGTTAGAATGTACACAAAATGATATTTTTTTATGATATTGCACTAAGACAAAAATTGCTTCAAATAATTGAGATCATAATTTACAAAACTATTTTTTCAAACAGTTTTACAAGCTTTGGTGTAAAATAAAATGGTTATTGCATGAATATTAGTGAATATTATTCCTCATAGAATATACATTTTACTCAAAGTAAAATTTACATTTGACAATTGTCACCAGTATTCACAAAATAACCCTATAATGCTGTCAAAAATAAAATATTTCTCTATTTTAAATTTCTGCGTAGTTCTGACATTGCAATAAAATCAAACTTTTTTCATGTACTACAAATTTGATAATATAAAAGTAAAATAAACAGATTGAACTGTAACAATACAAGAGGTTTGGATGGGAGGGTCCTTCGTTTTTGTATTCTGTAATTTTATAGGCAATTTTCTCTATTCTTTATACTTTCTGCCCATTGTTCTTTAATCTTTACATTTAAACACCTTATATTTCTGTATTGCAAATATTTTTGGTCCGTTTTTTTACATTTTTTATATTTTTGGTCCATTTTTCAGTTATCTTTATATTTAAAAAAATTTATATTTCTCTATTCTTAAATTTTGGTCCATTTTCTCAATTCCTATATTTTTTATCCAATTTTCTCTATCCTTTATATATTTTTGGTCCATTTTTTTCAAATCTTTATATTTTTTGCCCATTCTTCTCTATTTTGTAGACCCCCATTCACACCCTCATACAATAATGCTGTAACAATTTAACATATATTTCATAAATTCAGGTCATAATGTAAATAACAGCTGTTGAAATATGACACATATAAATCTTTGGTGTGGTTAAATGAATTTTTCTAAGATGCAAAAATATGTCATTTGTAAATAACAATCAATATTCTATCGAAAACATTAAATATGAAAAAATGTTGAAATAACAATCTGAGTCTAATGAAATTATGAAATACAGTGAAACCTGTTAAACCGAACCTCTTCGGGACTTCAGATTTTGTTCGGTTTTGGCCGATGTTCGGTTTTATCAGGTTCAGAACGCATGCAATATGATATGAGGGTGCTTAAGAACAAGTTTGGTTTAGACAGGTTTTCGGTTTATGCAGGATTCGGTTTAGTCAGGTTTCACTGTACATAGAAATAATGAAATGCGATATGATTGCCAATGAGACAACTCTCAACTGACATAGAAAGTTAGCAACTATAGGACACCATACGGCCATCAACAATTAGCAAAACCCATACTGCACAGTAAGATACAAAGGAACCTTAAATAACAAATGCAAAACAAATTCAAACAAAAAAATAAACAGCCTAATTTATGTAAAAAAACAATAAAGGAATCTAATTGAAATGCTGTAAAATTAGTATTATCCTTACACACACACTCACACTAACAGCACTATTTCTAATTTTTCTTTTCGAATTCCTACTCTGAAAAAATCACAAACAAAAAATGAAAATGTGTCCATATTGACCTTTCACCCAACACATACTATCACATTTTCATGTTCAAAGAACTTCAATTTCTGAGTAAAAATATTAAATTCATATCATGATGAAGATTTTTTTCTAAGTTTTGTGACCATGATTTCATGTTAAATTACCTTAGGCCATTACTTATACCTGAGAATGTACTTATTTCATTCCATCAGTCTATGTTAAGTCAATCCCAAAAATATTGGTAAAAACCTTGAAATTGACATGTCAATATATTGTTTACATGAAATGATTGTACTTTTTTACATTTGGGATACTGTATATTGGTAAGCTTATTAGGTATAACATATTTTATATACACTTAAAAAGTTCTTAAGGAATTTCTTTATCAAACTTAAGTTTTGTTATAAAAATATCCACTTGTCTGTGAAAATTTAAAAAATCATGTCAATTGATATAAGAAAAGAAGATGTTGTATAATTGCCAATGAGACAGTTTTACTCTCCACCAGAGACTAAAATGATATAGAAGCCAACAACTATAGGTCACTGTACAGCCTTCAACAATGAGCAAAACTTATACCCTAGATAAGCTTTAAAAGGCCCCCAAATTATAAACAATTCAATGGAGAAAACTAATGGCCTGATCTAAGTACAAAACATAGATGATAAACAAACACGATTAAAAGAAACAAACAACAACCATTTAATGTCTTTTGTTCCTCCTTACAAAAGTTCTTCTGGATACTTCAGAATATTTCTTCAATTTTGAACAAATATCAGAAAAGAAACTTGAATACCAAGATGGATTTTATGATATTGGTATATCATCAGATTTCTGCTCAAGGATCTTTTTCCTTTTTTGAGATTCAAAGTTCTCTGGCTTTTAATGTTTACTTTTCAACATAATTCATTTAATCTTGCTCTAAATCCAGCTCTTCTAAGCTTTCCTCTAATTTCTGCTGTTCAATGGCCTCTTTCTTTTTTTGCTGTCCAAGTTCTATGGCTTTTAATGTTCCTATTTCAACAGCATTTATTAAACTGGCTCTAAATCCAGCTCTTTCTAGAGTATGCATTGCAGCTATTGTGGTGCCCCCTGGTGAGCAGACTTCATCCTTTAGTTGACCTACATGTTTACCTGATTCTAAAACCATTTTAGCAGATCCCTGAAAATTAAAAATTATACGCATATATAAACAAACTAATGTAAAAGATGTTATATTGAGATTTGATGAACATTTTCTGTGTACAATTTGGTGAATTGAAATTCTAAACTATCAGCTATAAATAAAGAGGAAGATAATAGCATTGCTGATCATTGCTAAAGTAAAAAACTATTTTTTAAAATGTCCAACTATGACACATCAGGAAAAAGATGCAATTTTTTACTTATTTCAATCATAAGCAGGAAAACGAGTACTTTGACCACTCATTTAAAAATAAATCCATTTGATTATGTACACAGGTTATTTGTACTCGATTTGCAGGGTGAAAAATTAGTTCCCTTTGGAATATCAATAAATTTAAGGACTTAGATAGTAACCCCATTCGGTAGTTTCTTCCGAGCAATTGGTAATTACATATTATCGCTATTTTGTGCATTTTTCCTTTGATCTTTTTTTGTGATAATTTTCATGTCATGCTTCTCGCTTGAGATGGAAAAATTATCGCTAGAAACTAAGGAGGCCATGTGGTGTTGCTAACGAAATTGACATTGAAATTGACAACGTCGTCATAGGTAAAATAGCGATAAACAGATTATCATTGGTCATCTCAACTGGATTGCTATTATCACTTTCGCTGTCCAGCTCAAGCGAGAAAATCAATCTTGTTGAGATGATCAACGATAACCTATAATTATCAGGTTTTCTACACATTGATATCATAAACCATCAGCTGCAAGTCACAACGTGAAATTTGTTGGCTATTGAGAACAGTGAACAAGGAAAAAAGCTTCACATTGTGTTGAGCTGTATGACATCATGTAATCGATATCAGTCACAGTGTCAAAAGCTTTCTCCAACCCCAAATACATATTATGTCATGTTTCATCTGAGAGATCAGTTGTACTTGAGGTACATGTAAATAATAAAGTGTATTTGATATGGCTTTTTTAAAATCACAACTGTATTAACAGGAGACACCAACAAATTTTCCAAGAGCTTTCCAGGGATCATTTTGGTTGTGGGTTGATATTCTCTTTTTATCATATATCATTACAGTATATTCAGACTTACAAGTAATGTCTGAGCAGCTAATTTAATTGCTAAATCCCTTGGGAGCCCCATCTTGACACCGCCATCAGCTAGAGATTCTATTGCAGTAAAAGCCTGAAATGAAAAATATATTGATATAACAATGCAAGATTTTCAGAGGTTTATAGACTTTAATCATGTAAATTGAACTTTTATACATGCAGGAACAATAAAAAGAAGCTTATTTAATCTGAGATCATGGACCATGTTAAATCAACTGATGAAAGATAATTCCTCTGTAATTTGTAAACACTAAGTGCATAAAAGCATTAAGGCAAAACTTACGATCATTGCTAGTATTTCCTAAGATAGAGTTTTCTTATACTTTGCCACAATGTATGACGTCATATAATCGATATCAGTCACAGTGTCAAAAGCTTTATCCAACCCAAAATACGTATTATGTCATGTTTCTTCTGAGAGATCAGTTGTACTTGAGATACATG
This sequence comes from Mytilus edulis, assembly GCF_963676685.1. NCBI lineage: Eukaryota > Metazoa > Mollusca > Bivalvia > Mytilida > Mytilidae > Mytilus > Mytilus edulis. The sequence goes on from NC_092355.1 coordinate 37,095,459, forward strand.
TAAATAATAAAGTGTATTTGATATGGCTTTTTTAATATCAAATCTGTATTAACAGGAGACACCAATAGATTTTACCATGCTTTTTTTCAAAAGTATTTGCTTGATTTTACTTTTTAAAGTAGTTTTTACTTGACCAATAACCAGAATATATCCTACCACAGTATAGGTGAACTGTTTAAAAATTATACATTCTAGAGTCAAAAGTCGGTATTATGAAAATAGTCTTTTCTATTTTATACTCACATATGCAGGTCCACTTCCACTCAGTCCTGTCACTGCGTCTAACAAATTCTCAGATCCTTCTTCACAAATTCCTATACACTGCAGCAGTTCCCGTACCAGTTCACTGTCATCCGGCAGGGCACCAGCACCCATAGATATCACAGATGCTGCTGCTTGTACAGTGACAGGAATGTTTGACATCACCCTAACAACTCTCGTATCTGGAGGTAGATTCTGTAAGAAAAAAATTTAAAAATCAAAATCATCCAAGTTATTACTCTATTGGTCTCTTTTGAAGCAACCGATTAATTTTATATACAAAAGATAAAATGATATGTAAAAACTCTGTAAAATATAATACTGGCTATGAAATTAAAATCACATTTTAGCAGAGGCGGATTTAGGGGGGGGCCCAGGCCCCCCCTTTTTTGGAAAAAATTTGGTTGCTTATATAGGGAATCACTGAAGCGTGACTGGAGCGGGCCCCCTCTTAGGTCAGTCAGTGGGCCCCCACTTATGAAAATTTCTGGATCCGCCACTGTTTAGAACTTAATAATTTCATTGCTTGTACTCCAAAATAAAAATATCGACATGTTATTCTTGGGTATGGGGGAGGGCCACTTCCTCTATACAAGGTGATAGAATGTGTTGCTGGAATAGGTCACTTTATCAAGCTTAAAAATATGTGAATAGGTCAGGAAAACTATCAGAAATATGGTTCCCATAACCTCTTCATCTGTCATCTTTATTGGTGTTCCCGGCTGTATTTATAAACCATTTTTTCTCTTTTGGCACTACATTACACAATACACAGACAGTCCACATGACACCCAAACAATATGAGAAAAGGTTACATTTTAAACAACACAATATATGAAAAGGTATACATTTTTAAAATCTAAATTATATGAAAAGGGTAGGGTAACAAAACCCCAGTGGCACCCCCTATCAATTAAGTATTAATGTAGCCCCTCCCCTCCTCCAGATGTTAATAGTTCAATTTGCATTTGTAAGTGACAGTATAAAACAATATTATGCTGTATATTCTGAGATAATATGTAACAATGTTTTAGTGTATGCTTTTAAAAATACTACCCAGGGCCACAATTAAAAATATTTTGGTTTGCCCAAACCCTACCCAAAGGTTGAGACAGTGGGTAGGTAGGTAAGCATTTTCTTTTTTTTTTCAAAAAAAGAAATTGATGTATCAGGTGTTTATTAGTCTTCATGCCTATCTGATTAAAAAAAAAACTTCTTCAAATCAGGACAATAAAGAATTTGAGTAGGCAGCTTTTTTCTGGGTAGTTAGGGTTTGGGCAAACAAACCTATTCTTTTTTATGGCCCAGAGGCATAAGATTCTGAAGATTTTGCTAACACAGATTGATTTTTTTTTATCAGCAACTGATTAACCATTTGTTGCTCTTTCTTTCAAATTTCCTGCTTTTCATATCGTTGTGCATTTCCATTCGAAAAATGCAACTGTGTCTAAGCCGACCATTTGATATTCTGAGAAGGGCAGGGGGATGGCAGAAGGATATTTCGATAATTGTTTCTTCTTTTCATTAGTTCTAATGCATGCTTATTTTCACTTTTGTATGCATTTAACTTCAACGTTTCTTGTTGTAGAATATTTATTCCCATCCTGTCCGGCAGTAAATTATATATATATAGTCATCTTACCAGACCAGATTACTTCAATTTTCAATATTTAGACATACCTCTTCTAATATAGACAGGGGAACTCCTGCTACTATGGAAACCATTATTTTGTCCATAGTCACATGATCTTTGACCTCTTTGAGTACTTTAGATACAATGGAGGGTTTGACTGCTATAACTATCATTTTACTTCTATCAACAACTTCTGTATTCTCTAGTGTTGTTGCGATACCAAGATTCTGTGAACAAAAAATAACAATTTTTGGAAGGCTCAGATCCAGTTGTTTTTAAAAGGGGGTTCTAATCCCCTGAACTACACAAAACGTTCACATAAATAAGAAACAATATACAACAAAAGTAGAGGAAAAACAAGGGGGTTCCAATAACGAAACACTCTCTAGAATTTCCGAAGTTTTGCTATAGTGTGCAAGGTAATTTATACCAGTGATTTTTTTCCCAATGTTATTATACCACTAACCAGGATATTTCAAATACTGTGGACTCATTATTCATGTTTTTTTCATGGATACAATTTTTCATGGGTTTAAGAAAAGTTGTATTTCTTTTATATTTTTTTAAACCTTAAAAGTGAGAGATTTGATCTTCACATCAAGAGACAGCTGGTGTTTCACTGTTTGGATTGATTGATTGATTGATTGGTGTTAAATGCTACTTAAAGCACTATTGGTAGTTTTGTGGTGGTTAGTTTTTAATTTGCAGAGGAATCTGTTGTTCTTGCAATTTTATTTAAGAATTAAATGCTTCTTTTTGTAACTTCAATGGGGTGTAAAAGTCAGAAAAGTGTTGACCAAAGTATATTTTGTATCGCTTCATTCTTAAAATGTCGGTACGGTCAATGCTTTTACAACCCTATAAAGTTACAAAAAGAAGCATTCAATACATATAATTACATTTTTTAGCTAGGATCATGAAAACACGATTTTTATCAAGTTTTTATTTAATTTACCTGTGTACTTTATTGAGGGACCTGTGTCGTGTCAATGATAAATTTTATTGTGTAATGAAGTTGATTCAGGAATTACGTGAGATTTCAGTGTAGCCAATCAGAATAAAGTATTATCATGAAACATGCATCTAACATTGTCTAATGTAATTATTTACCTTTAAAAACCTAAGCATTCTTGGATCTGGATCACTTGCTGTAATGTTCTGTGCCTTTATAACACCTACAAAGATAGAGCACAGTTCAATCAGATCAATACAATTTGAAACATTACAAAAGGTTTAGTTTTAGGTCAAAAATGTGTCACCTTTTGGTCATTCCCTTATTATTTCAGATAAAAATACAAATTAATAATTGTCAAAATCTAGTCTGAGGTACTATTTTGATGCAATTTTTAATGTAAAATCGTAAATGTGTACAGGTCTTTATGTATGCTATGTCTTTGGCACATTCCCCATTTCACCAGGATAATTCAAATACTGTGGACTCATTATTCATGTATTCATGTCTTTATGTATGCTATGTCTTTGGCACATTCCCCATTTCCATTCTCAATTTTATGGTTTGAAATAATTTTAAGAAATGTCATTACTGTTGGGGGCCTCGGTGGCCGAGTGGTCTAGGTAATTACTACTGTAATCACTAGCCAGTCAACACTAAGGTTGTGAGTTTGAACCCCGCTCGTGTGGGTGCACTCCTTGACTCCAATCTAAATTAACAAGGATTGTCAGTTTTCCTATAGAAGGTCAATGGTTTTATCCGGGCACCCAGGCTTCCTCCACCAATAATAACTGGCTGCCACGAAACAGCCTAAATGCAGGTGCTTAAAAGTGGCATTAAAACATCAAAAATAAATCAAATGTCATTACTGCGAAATCATTATTAGTACCTAAACTCGTCTAAATATATATGTATATATACAAAAATTGATATGAGGTCCCATTTTTAACTCTATTATCAAAATAAATATGATTTTTGTGTATAAATTCTTATTATTTGTCTTAAAACATGCATAAACCCAGTATTTCCCTAAAAATATTTACAAATATATTATAATTAAAGACTTTTTTCTGTATTTTAAATAAGAGAAAAAATATGTTCATTTCAGACAAAAAACATCTCCTGTAGAATTTGTTTTTAAACCGTGTTCTTATGCTGTTATGTATATGATATAAAGAGGTAAATTTCAAAAGTGAAATGCTTATGACCTTAGACTTTGTACTATACATGTATACAATTGCATGATGATGTCTTTAAATTAGAGGACAAAGTTCACTTCAGATAACATTACAAATTTAGTAAAATTCCAAGTCATCCTGGAGCATAATATATTGACATTATATCAATACTATTCCCATATTCATAAAATAATTTATTAACCTGTGCTGGTATAAAGTTATTTGATACAATAAATTAATTGCAATGCAAATTCTTTTTACAAAAGGGAGATAATTCATGTTAAATGAACAAGTAAGAAACAAGTAATAATGTCTCTGTTTAATCACTCAATAGAAACTTTATAGAATATCCAAAGGGTTGTCTGTCATTACCTCCAATGTACATCATGTACATTTCAAGTGAGAATAACTTTAAACATTAAACCTTAAATCAAAATTAACTCAAAATTTTTCAACATGTGGATCATATATTTGATTCTACTCCCACGGTCCACCTCCCCTCCAACCCTAAATCCACCACTGGGTATCACACTTGGACTTTATAATTTAAATTAAAGTTAAACTCCAGTTTCTTGAACTCTTTACACCTACTGTATACATGTATATAGTACTATGCATAAAGGTGATGCAACTGTTTATAAAGTTGTACATATAATTATTTTTCTTTTCTATACAAGTACCAGATGTTACACATCATATAGTAATTTTTCTACTGTAGAAATAAGATGTTTTTTCACAATTTTTCAAACAAATTTCATTCATAATTTATTCCAGTAAATATTAAATCCATACTAAGTGCAGATTATTTATAGAAATGCCTAGGCCTTTGTTTTTTCTCACACAGGTTGTTTGAGATGACATATTGAATCATGTTGAATAGGGAAATTAAAAGTTCTATTACATAACATTGAAGAAACAGAAAGCATCAATTTTTTACTTTTTTTCCTTTCAAACAGTGATTGGATCATGCAGAATTGATATTAAATCAGTAATTTCTGGCCTCCAAAAATACTTTTAATTTGGTACTGTATCATATTGTATTAACAAACTAGGATTGAATGGACGAAAAAATTTAGGACTACAGTTATGAACCACCCTACCCCTCCCAAACCTGTCTTCTATTATTTGTTTGAAGGTTAAGGAGGACGAAATCAAACAATAAATTAAATTTGGCTTAATGGCTTAACAAGGTACATGTTTCTCTTCCCATCCCTGAATGGTGCCAAAAATTTGATAAAATGAAACATTGTCTAAAAATTATTTCACATTTATGACATTTATACCACATTCATCACATTGTCAAATGTAATAGTCTTTATAAATGATATCAGCACCATAACAAAGTCAGATCAATAACCTTTTTTTACAGTAAACAAATGTATTTGCCCTTTTCTGTATTGCATCATTTTTCTAACCGAATTATTGTTAATTTAATCTTATGAAATAAGCCTCCTAAGTAATTTGTTCTGCACATGTTCCAGGTTAAATAATTCCATTTTTTTATAAGTACAAATATTGAGATATTGCATCATATAAACATGAAAACATTAACTTTTCAATCTTTTCGTTTTATATTGATCTATTTATCTATTAATTTATAAGGTATTATCACGGTAATCAGTTCTTTATAATAATTTAAAACCAATTAGACCATGAACTTTTTTCTCCGTATTTTATCATTTTGGGGTCTAAACTGTCATGAATGTATATTTATGGTTACGTATGCCACAATATTGTTGCTTGGGAAACAAAATCTCACTAGATTCCTAAGTCATATAAGTTCAAAGACTCAAAATTCCTACAACATGTACAACATGTAAAAAAGTCAACAGATAAAAATTTCTGATTGAGATGCACATCTACATATTATGTCGTCATTAACTAAAAGGTTGAGAAAATTCTGTAGTGAGGCTTCAGGCATTCAGGGGAGGTATTGCACTTTTTATAAGTGGGGTGAGTTGGCAGACCTTTATTTAGTGGGGTTTAAACCTTTTTCGTTAATAAGTGAGTTGTCAGACTGATTGTTCAATTTGATTTTACACTTTTTCAAAAGTGGGGCAAATCGGTAAACAAGAGTGGGGTGATTTTTTTATAAAGTGGCGATATAGTGTGGGCGGATTGGCAAGTGGGGCGAGTTGACATTGTTTGATATCTACTCATCGTGTTCAGGGGTCATAAAGTGTATACATATCACATAGTAATATATAAAGTATATCAGGGATGGGCACGATTACTGACAAATATAATCGATTAATAATCGATTACATGAAGGATTTTTGTGTAATCAATAATCGATTACTTTTATTTTTGTATGTAATCGATTGCAATCGATTACTTTATTCAAAGTAATTACATTACTTTTCGATTACTGTCAATTACATGCTTAAAATTTTTGATTTTAAATTAATAAATTAAGTTTAAACACAATTATGTTGCTCAACGTTTGTATAGTGGAAATTTAGAACTTTACCAAATACAGCATTTAAAGCATTGTTTCCAAAATATAAGTTGACAGTTGTTTTGTAGATGGAATCTCTTACTGAGGATCAGAAATATTAAAAAAAATCTTGACATTTTGAATTTCAACATGAATGAGAGATGACATCACGTTGCATCAATCAATTATTCGTAAAAAAAGTTTTCTATGGAAAAAAAATATAAAAAAGTAGAATAATTAATTTGTTCAGCTAATTTTAAAGATCAAAATTTATAATTATAATGAATTAATTCTTTTGTTTGGATAACCACCCTATTTACAGGGGTGATCTTACACTGACACACCGCGTCCTTGTAGGATAACTATTAAGGACAGTTGACATTTAAATTTCATGTTAAATCTAACAATATAAATCTGTTCATCATATCATTCATGTTCATTAAGCATGTTGAGGCATAACTGAGTGGAATTTAACTGACTAACTTTCAATTAACATGAACAATAGATTGTATTTTCAATCACTTAGACTAAGGCAATAAACTTAAGACATGTGCATTATAAATGAAGAACATAAATTCAGAGGTGTATCCAAAAGGGGGAGGCTTGGGGTTCCTTGGGTTGATCCCCTTTTTTATGATCAATGCATTTGAATGGGGACATTTAGTTGGAACCACTAACCCCCCTTTTAAACCTGGGTTGAGAAAACCCCTATTTTATACCCCCCCCCCCACCTTTTTTTTAAAGCTGGATCTGCCCCTGCAATTGGTGCATCCATTAACGTTGCAGGTTACTGCCATTATAAGCAGAAATGTGCATTTCAGGGGAGGATTCTGTTATTTTTAAAAGCAGGGGTTCAAAATCTAGGATAAAGGGGGTACCAACCATAAGTCTCCATTCAAATGTATTATCTTTTTGACCTAATTTTTCTTATTTTTTTCCCCCCATTTTTCTGAGGTATTGGTAAATTATTCTCTATGCTATAAACCCCATCCAGACTAAGAAGTTAAGTAATCTCAGTAGGAAATATTACACATACATGTACTAATTAACTATTTGTACATGTAGAAAATGTACTTCATTTTTTTACATAAATAAGGCCGTTAGTTTTATCGTTTGAATTGTTTTACATTGTTTTATCGGGCCTTTTATAGCTGACTATGCGGTATTGGCTTTGCTCATTGTTGAAGGCTGTACGGTGACCTGTCTGTGTCATTTTGGTCTTTTGTGGATAGTTGTCTCATTTGGCAATCATACATGTACCACATCTTCTTTTTTATATTATGATAAGATATTTTTTTTTTTTATTTCCAATTATGGGCCCCAAAGGGCATAAACATTACAACATCAATAATTTTTTCATAATACAATACAAACAATGAGATAAAAAAAAAAAAAAAAGTTAAACGAGAACTATTTAAGTTCTTAAAGAATACGTAGATAAAGAATCTATAGTATGTTGGTTTTTTTTTAATACTAATGCATTTTATTACAAGTGTGGTTGATATAGATAACAAACAAGCAGCCCAAAAAGAAAAAAAAAAGAAAAATAGATATCCACATATGTATAGTACACAAAAAGTTGGATCAATTAAATATATAATAATTAGCCAAAAAGAAAGTAGAAATTAAACATGTCCATGACTCATCCTGTGTCAGCAGCAAATAGGAAAGCATTATGGTTTCCTAAAGGCAGCTGACACCAGGGGACGATACCTTATGGGCCATAGGCATGTAAAATGTGTGTAAATGTCTCTTTCCTACCTGTATCAAAAGCAAACAAGGAAGCATCATAGGTAACTTGAATGCAGTTGATACCAGGGGACGATGCCTCAAGGATATAAGAGAACATTTGAATAAATAATATATCTTAACAATTATTTTTTTTTCCTAATCGGCTAGTATGTTTGTGATATTCAGATGAATATAATTTTCTATGTCCAATCAAATGTATATACACACATAGATTTCCTTTAACTAATCTTCACTTAGGAAGATGTTTGTAAATAAAATTACATATTATTTTAAGTAACTCAACATTTTCTACACTAAATAACCAGATAATTTTGCTTTGACTGTTCATATGATTAAAATAAGAATTATATTGTGCAATACTAGCTAACATACAATTTCTATCATCCTCAAATTTGTTACAATCAAATAGAAAATGAGCCTCATCTTCGACAGTATTGGAAGAACATTTATTACATATTCTGTTAATTCGGGGAATACCCTGATATCTACCTAATTCTATTTGTAATCTATGAGAAGATACACGTAATTTAGTAAAACTTCTTCTAAGTTCAAAATTCTTGATCAATGTTAGATATTTTTCAAAACCAAAATTTGTTTTATATAAAAGGTAGGTTTTCAGTTTACTGTCTGAAAATTTATCTATAAAATGCTGTCATTCTTGTATAAAAGATCAATGATATTAGCACAAATCCTTTAAAAGTAGATCAATAACCTTTGTGAATAAACATAAGTATATGTCTTATCTATTTCCTGTGACATATATACATGTATCAATCATGTCAATCATTCCCTCTGAATTAGACATGGAAATATACATTTTATGTTTAAAAGAAGCAGATTAAAGAATTATTGTTTTTATTAGAAATTCCTTTTGTAATTTTACTAAAAATAATATTGTCAGATAAAATTAATTTCCAGAAATAATCCCAGACACAAAGAAACATTGCATCATCAACATCTCAATCAGCTGATTATTAAAAATAACTGGTTTATTTCCCTTTAAATGCCGCCGCTTAGGTTATAAAATAACACGTTACATACCCGTTGAAATAAATCCTCTTGCCATGGCTTGGGCCATTCGGCCAGCACCTATAAATCCAATTGACATTTTTTAGAAGAATATTTCCTGATGTAGCACACACCGACTGAAATTTTAAATATTTGACGATCGACGATCGATTGCATTTTTGTGTATATTTATTGTATAGCACGTTTACACCGACTGACTGGTTTCCCCAGTTGAAGTTTCGATTGGTTGAAATTCCAATGTTTCCGCCTAGAATATGCATATTCATGATGGAAAACAGTTTACTTTTTTCCATCACTACGGTAATAGTATGCAACAAGCGAATTCCAGTTTAGCCCAGTCTATTATTTGATCGATTTTGGGTAAACGGAATAAAACACGGCTGAATACTATTTCAAAATTAGGTTTTTTTTTATAATTGATTAAAATACAAGTGAAATTTATAAATGCGTTTTAGATATTTAAACATTTCAATAAAGACTTTTATAGTTGCCCCCCCCCCCCCCCCCTTTTCAATCAATATGATCGTTGATAGATATATTATAGTGTCGAATATTAAAAAAAATAAGTTTCATCGACACTAATGTTCTTTTACAAAACTTTTGTAATATTTAGAATGAACTGAATTAGTTGTATTCTGAGTACTGTGGTAACTAGCTTCATATAGAAATGAGAAGTACTGCAAACGGCTGAAAAAGGGGGGAGGGGGGCTGACAATTTTAAATTATATTTGTAAAATTCAATATATTATTGCATCAGAGGTGGATCTAGAGCTTAAAGCGAGAGAAGTTATGGTGACTTCGGGAAACTTTTAATTAAGTAGTTATAATATATAAATGAGGAAATGTGGTGATGTTATTGCCACTGAGACAGCTATCCATCAGAGTTCTACTCCAAGGGTGACTCGGAAATAGAAATATGATCATCGCAGGTCTCCTTTCGACTATCAGTACTAAACTCTTGCCAAAGTGGGGCGTCCGTTTTGATGTACACATTCACGTAAAGCCGGAATCGGGACATTAAATCCGATGCCTCGTGTCAGAGAGAGTGCCACGCCCACTCTCGAAACGGTACTCTGAACCCGCTTGCAACAGCCCTTTGAGTGGTCCGTAGGTGGACTGTTGCAATGAAAAAATTCTGTGCCTATTCAATATAACACTCATTTATCAATGGCAGTCGAAATTTCGCAAACCTTCATCCCGGACAGACTCTTAATTGTAACATGATATATATTGTATGTATTGTTATTTTTTATTTTTTTCTCGTCCTGAACATGCATGAAATATTTGCCACTGTGTCACGGTTAAGCAACCATCAATCAATTAATCCATCCATCCAACAGAGTTAAAATGAAGTGGTAGTAAACAATTACTAGTAAAGGCCACCGTACACATGGTACGGCCTTGTATACAGAGTTGAAATGAAGTGGACTGGTAGTAAGCAATTATAGACCACTGTACATCCGCTATAAAAGGACCGACATAAAAAAAAATCATTCAAACGAGAAAACTAACGGCCTAATTTATGAAAACATTACGAAAAACAACTTACAGCACAACTTTAAAATTCACAGTTGCAACTTCAACTTAAAAGATCGATTAGAGGCACTAAAACAAAGACACCGAAAGATAAATTTTTAGTTCAGTCTAGGTGGCCGAGTAGTAGTCTAGAGCGTTGGACACAGTGCAGATGGAAGTGTTGTCCCGATTACCCAATAGTTCGAATCATGACCGGTGAAGAACAAAAAAAATGCTTTCGCAAATTTGCAGAATTAACATTGTTGTGTTGATATTTAAAGTAATTTTAAATATACATTTGTATAATGTGTTTTCAGCCAAGTACCACACTCACTTTTAATTCATTGAATGGATCTGTCGTAGAGTTGTCACGTCATGTAAGGAAGCTTTCACATCATGTAATGATGTTTTTACATCATGTAATGATGTTTTCACATCATACAAGGAAGTTTTCCCATCATATAATGATATTTTCACATCATGCAAGGAAGTTTTTACATCATGTAATTAAGTTTTTACATTATGTAAAGAGGTATTCACATCATGTAATGAAGTTTTCACACCATCGGTAATGAAGTTTTCATATCATGTCATGAAGTTTTCGCATCATGTTATGAAGTATTCACATCATATTATGAAGTTTTCACATCACGTAATGAGGTTTTTGCATCACGTAATGAAGTTTTCGCATCATGTAATGAAGTTTTCAGGTCACGTAATGAAGTTTTCACATCACGTAATGAAGTTTTCACATCACGTAATGAAGTTTTTGCATCACGTAATGAAGTTTTCGCATCATGTAATGAAGTTTTCAGGTCACGTAATGAAGTTTTCACATCACGTAATGAAGTTTTCACATCATGTAATGAAGTATTCATATATTCTAATGAAGTAACCACATCATGGAATGAAGTTTTCACATCGTATAATGAAGTATTAACATGCTCTAATGAAGTAACTACATCGCGTAATGAAGTTTACACATCATGTAATGAAGTTTACACATCATGTAATGAAGTTTACACATCATGTAATGAAGTTTTCACATCATGTAATGGAGAATTCATTCCATGTTATAGTGTTTTGAATTGACGTAAGCAACATTGACATACTGCCATTGTGTTTTTTCTTATAAGGCAGGTTATGACGTTCCAGACGTTGTCATCATTGTCGGTGTTACCTACTGCAACAAGAAGGTACTGACAATTTTGATATATATCTGCCTAACAAATGCATAATGTTACTTTGGTCCATCCTCACGATGTCTGTATTTTCCAACTCGATCATTCAATATCCCCGGTTCTGTATTGACGTTTAAGATTGACTAGTATAACATTTTGCCTGTTACATGGAATATCCGTTCCCATGGCCAGATGACAGCACGTGAGTACCTAATGTCGGAACTCTTCCCAATCCCGCCCCCTTTTTTCCCGAATGTGACCTACCGATTTAGATTCTTAATCATTACCGGGTCTGTACTTACATTGACAACACGACGGGTGCCACGTGTGCAGTCGGATCTGTTTACCCTTACAGAGCAACTGACATCACACCCGGTTTTTTGGTAAGGTTCTTATAATTTTGCTCAGTTTTGAGTTTTCTATGTTGTGTTTAGAGTACAATTGTTTGTCTGTTTGTCTGTTTGTCTGTTTTTCTATTGGTCTTTTTCTTTTTTTATAGCAAAGGCGTAGTCAGTTTGTTTTTGACTTATGAGTTTGAATGTCCATGTAGTATCTTTCGCATCTCTCGGATATGATTTTCATTCGGCCTTGATTTCGTTATCCTCATATAAGACGAACACGCAAGTTGCGATAGATCAGATTTTAATCAAGTTGAAATAAGATTTTTATTTTCAACATTTTTACTCTACATTTTAAAACTGTGTCATTTTCTATTTTGCTATAGACCCTTTATATGTGGTTAAAATGTCTATCCTATTGGTATCGTATCTTGCTCATACCAAGGATATAATATAGTATAAGTCCATATGTTCTTAATAGATACTGAAACGATGGCAAAATTGACGCATCTGCCACTGTGACTCGAAAATCAAAATACTTTAATCATCGGTTAATTAATCCTATTTTAACTTAATGAAACGCACTGACTGAGGCAATTATGGTGTTTTCTTCCATCTTTGATTGTAAAAATGCAGAATGCAGAATACAACGTAACCTTGATAGAAATTTAATGAAAATTGCATAAAGGCAGAAAACATCCGGGCTAGAAATTTAACGAAATGTGCAAAGGAGCAGGTATTTCGGCCTCAAATTTCAGGTTCATCTAACGAAAGATTTTGAACACTTTTTAAACACTTAAGTGTCTATTTCAATTGATTCGATTAGTTTATGTGAAAGATTTTAACTGAAAATGTTATGCATTATCAGCAAATCGTGACAACTTTCATTTCAATATTATGAATGAACACGAATGCGGCCACTTTCATTTAAGACGAAAAATTTAGCACTGAATGATGCTAGTACCCGATATACGTGCATTGTATTGTCAAAAAACAGCCCATATTTATGTAGCAGAAGCATTCTTCTTTCCAATAAATAGCTAAACGATTACATTTTCACGATTTTGTAAAACTGCTATATTTTGGGGCTAACTCCTTTCGAGAGTAGAATGTCATTAGGAGATAACTCAGATAACATGCCTTGTACACAGTAATATGTGATGAATTTACCCACTGTGTTTTCCCCCTACATTCTATTTTCTGAAAGAACACTATCAAGAGAGTATCTACTTATATTTTTCTGAAAATACGAGAATGATCAAAAGGTTTTGTTTCAAGTCTTTTTAACACATATAATTGGGTTTACCTTATATTAGTCTGAGCTATACAAAATTATCAATTTTGCGCCACCTGCAGCTTAAAAAAAGTTCCGTGACCGATAATTCTTATTATATTTTAGAAAAAGCATACAAACCACATTTTCGCAAATTATTTAAAAATTCTATCGATTTTAATTTAGACCCTCCAACTACCGTAAGTAAGAAACATCGTTTTAGTAGCGGTGACAATTTAACAATTCATTATTGCGAACGTTAAATCAGTAATTGAGGCCCAAAGTTCCTGTGATCAATGTATGACCCTCATGCATGTAATTTAGGTCACATTGTATAATAATAGATAATATCAAATTTGCCGTTATAGACATTCTTACAAGTCTGCATGTACAACTAACAGAGCAAGGACGTATTATACTATGCTATCTAAGGTGTGCGTCCTTGAGACGAATATGTCCGAGACATATTAGGTCATATTAAAACATTGAATATTTTGTAGACACAGTTTTGTCTCTGCTTTTAAGGGAGCTAGCTACGTTTTGATTTCTAGTAAGGGAGAGGGGGAGGCTAGGATGAAATTTGAAAAAAATAGGCAGGAGTGAGTGAGTGAGTGTTGGTTGCTTTACGCCGCATTAGCACAAAAAGGCTATATCGCGGCGAGAGCTAATTCGAATATTTTTACAATTTAAAGCATATTTTTAAAATAAGACAAAAAGTCCTTCAATATACTAAAATTCTAAAATAGGCAGGACAGGAGTTTTGAGTAAAAAAAGGCAGAATGAGACACAATTTTGACACAATGCTCTGGCAGTCTCGGAATACATGTTATGAAAAATATACCTTCATGACTAACTTATTTAGATAATTACAATTTGAAATGATTTTGATAAAACAGAATTGGATTTCAGGGGGGGGGGGGCTTATATGAAAATTTGAACAAAGGCACTTTGTTAAAGAAAAAGGCAGAATGACAATAAAAAATTTAAAAAATCCCCAAAACTTTTTAACTGGGCCTTAAAATTAGTGGTTAATATATGTATATACCTATGTATACCAATAATAGAACCAAACATGTTGCATGTACATGTATATTGACTTCTGCTTTTAATTTAATTCAGTCATTCATTTCTAGTATAGAAAACACATGCATGAAGCTTTTGTTCAAATACTATGGACGAGTAGTAACATATAGGCTACAAATGTATATCGACGGGTTGTAGATATTCCAATGGTCACTTATTGCGCCCCTTTAACTTGTTTTTGTACTGCTCTGAATCACATGTTATGACAAAACTCCATTAAGACCCGTCTAAGTTGCATTTAATTGATAAATTCAACAACACTTATCGTTATCTTGATAATTTTTCGTTAAATAATCAAGAATGGTCGTCAATCGGCATTTCTCGAGTGAATCCGCTACTATCCTGCTACAGAATTAAAGAGGAACCGAATCGACCGGGTTTAGACGACTGAAATTGTCGGATGACGAATTTTTAATGCCCGCGCTGTAACAGAGGGGGATTAAGTTTTACCCTTGTCTGTCCGTCCATGTGTACGTCCGTACGTTCCGAAGTTGGTTTTCGTTCTCAAACCTTATAGTTGTCTCATTCAAATGTTATGAAACTTGTGATCACACAAATTAATGCTTATTATTGTTATGCTCCTTTAAAAGGGAAAGAAATTCTGATTTTTTTTAATTTCCGTTCTCTTATCTACTTAGGTTTGCCTTAAACAAATGTTATAAAACTTATACACAATGCTTAATTGTTACCACAATACACAGTTCAAGTTTGAATTTTGGTGGCGTCACTTTTAACATTCTATAGAGTTATATGCCCCTGTAAAAATGGAAAAAATGCAGATTTTTGTTTGTTTCCATACTCTAACCAAATGTTATGAAACTTCTACACAAAGCTTATTACCACAAAACTCAGATCAACTGCATGGGTCATTTTCAAAAAATGTCGAATTTTGATATTGAAAAATTTATTAAAAGTTACTTATTCAAACAACCCTCTACATAAGCAAATCAAAATAAACAGTACTTTAAGAACAACATATTAAAAGATGCAATCTTATCTTGAAACATTTTTTGATCGGTGGTACAATAATATATTTTGTCTATCCTGTTACCATTTTCAAAAGAAATTTTTGGTTATTATGAAAAGGTTTAGATAAAATGTTAAGCTTGTTTTACGTTACCAATTAGATGGTTTTCAAGAGAATAAACTTCTATATATATTCATTCTGTAAAATAATAGATTATTTGCCAATTTTCTAGGTTGTACTGAAAAATGGCTCTAAAAATTGGTTTTCAAAGGTTGTAAAAATTACTACCAGTAATGCATGTCTAAGATAGCAATTTATATTGTTCGGCCTTTTTTCACCCTTTCAAATAAACCCAACATCAAGTAAATCCGTCATAAGTTAATTTACTTTTCTCTTTATTTCGTTGGTAACAGGAACGTACGTTTCTGATATATCACTATATAAAAAAGTCTATCCTGTTACCCTTTTGTCTATCCTGTTACCGATATCAGTATTGCACCTGCAAATGCTTATTTGGGAAGATTAAGACGTTATAACCTTTAGATGAGTTCAAACAATGAAATATTTCATTCGTTTTCCACCTACATGTTAAGATAAAAAAATTAACGACGTTTTTGTCTATAATTGCTATAACCATAGCAACCACAGTAACAGGATAGACATAACAGGATAGACAAATTTCTTCGTTTTTGATTGCTGTTGTGAAATAACTACTCCCTTTGATGAAGTGATTATGGTTTTCTATTGTGAATTTGGTGTCAAACACGTTATTGCACTTTTTACAACCATACTGTTAGTGTAATTAATCAAAATGGTTGGTAACAGCATAGACATGAAAAAAAGTACGCTCTATTTTTTTCACTAAATGTCTTGAAATTTCTTTTCTGTACACTGTCGTTCAAGAAACGAGGCGTTTTAAATATAACTAGAACACACCCGCGAAATCGCGGGCATTCAGAGCGTAGTTTAAAGTATGTAAAGTGTTGTTGGAAGAATTTTGTGAAATATTGAATGACTGGAGAATTTCAGCAAAATTATCATAAATCATAGGTTATTGGGGACAGGAAAATGTTTTTTTTAATCCCTCCTCCTTTATTTCCAAAATTCCCAATGTGTGGTTTTCTATCAATTTCAATATGAATATACAAAGTCATTTAGTATGTTATGAACATTAAAGTAAGGAGCCTGTACTTCAGTGGTTGTCGTTTGTTTATATGCGTTACATATTTGTTTTTCGTTCATTTTTTGTACATAAATAAGGCCGCTTGTTTTCTCGTTTGAATTGTTTTACATTTTCATTTCGGTGCCTTTTAAAGCTGAGTATGCGGTATGGTCTTTGCTCGTTGTTAAAGGCCGTACGATGACCTATAGTTGTTAATTTCTGTGGTCTCTTGTGGATAGTTGTCAACATGGCAATCATACCACATCTTCTTTTTGTTGTAATCAATGCATTTTGTAAAAGATTTAATGACTGGAGAATTTCAGAAAAGGTATCAAAAGTGCACATGAATAATTTTAGCGCTCATCTGTATATTATGAACATTCACTATATAAATAAAGTGTATTTACTTTCAATTCTAAGTTTTCTAATCGATCCATGGTGGTCATTGATATAGTATACAGACCCTCTCTATTTAATAAACTCTGTGACCACCGTGGATAGTAAACTTGAAAATGATAGCAGATAGAATTCTGAAAATACACTTTATTCGTAGTATATGTATGTTCAAAGTATACAGAAAAACGCAAACCGGAAGTATAATCTGACTTAAAATTTTGTCCAATGACGGGACAATATCCGGATGCCCTTTTTCTCGATTTTCTCCCAAAATAACTCAATCTGAATAATCATATGAATAGATGACAAATGCGACTATGCACTGTACCTATAGGACACAGAGGCGTGTCGATTAATTTATTGTGGAGAGAAGAGAAGCGACACCCAAAATGAAGTCTTCTCGTTTAATAGTATAGAGGATTACTTTGCATTTTTGAAATCAACACTGACTGATTCAATATTCAAAGGGAGAATAATTTAACGACCGATTTAAGTAGCGGTAACAGGATAGACATGCATGAACCTCCTGTACGCTGATTGAATTTAGTTTGTAGATAATCTGTTACATATAATGATAAAGAAGCTGCGAATTTTCGTTAGAATTATAATTAACGTTCTTAAAAAGTCCCTTTTGCAGATATCAAGGCGATCAGAAAATCGGAAAAAAATCATTTGAAATGTGTTTTTCTGACAATGTACGCACACAAATACCCCCAAAATCGGACTTAAATGCAGTTTAATCTTATCAAAATAAATGTAAGGTGTGTTTATTATTAATGTTCTGAATCACAAATCCGACAAGCTTTCATTTAAACCATTACAACTGAAATTTCCATTACAAATACAAATTTTAGCATGGGTGTACTGAAAATTCGACATTTTTTGAAAATGACACAACTACGACTTCAGGTATCGAAAATTTCATCGTTCTTGAGTTATGTACGCTTATTACGTTGTATGCAAGCGGGGCATCATATATGTGTGCCATGAACACATTCCCCCATTTATTTTACAATCATCTTTGATAATCGTGTATAACCTTTGGCAATTTATCATGTGACGAATTCATGTATAACCTTTGGCAATTTATCATGTGGCGAATTCATGTATAACCTTTGGCAATTTATCATGTGACGAATTCATGTATAACCTTTGGCAATTTATCATGTGGCGAATTCATGTATAACCTTTGGCAATTTATCATGTGGCGAATTCATGTATAACCTTTGGCAATTTATCATGTGACGAATTCATGTATAACCTTTGGCAATTTATCATGTGGCGAATTCATTTATAACCTTTGGCAATTTATCATGTGGCGAATTCATGTATAACCTTTGGCAATTTATCATGTGGCGAATTCATGTATAACCTTTGGCAATTTATCATGTGGCGAATTCATGTATAACCTTTGGCAATTTATCATGTGACGAATTCATGTATAACCTTTGGCAATTTATCATGTGGCGAATTCATTTATAACCTTTGGCAATTTATCATGTGGCGAATTCATGTATAACCTTTGGCAATTTATCATGTGGCGAATTCATGTATAACCTTTGGCAATTTATCATGTGGCGAATTCATTTATAACCTTTGGCAATTTATCATGCGGCGAATTCAATGAACAATAAAAGTAGTGATAATACGGAAGCCGTAAGGGGACACACAAAACATTAGAAAATATTTTTTTTAATTCGAGATCACGATAAAACATTACCGTTTTACCGAGATCTCGATAAAAAAATATATCGTTATCTCGATAAAACGAAATTGTTATATCGAGATCTCGATAAAAAATATATCGTTATCTCGATAAAACGAAACTGTTATATCGAGATCTCGGATTATTAAATCGTTATCTCGGTTTAAGATATCGAGATCTCGATAAAAAATATATCGTTATCTGGAGAAAACGAAACTGTTATATCGAGATCTCGGATTATGATATCGTTATCTCAAGAAAACGAAACTTTAATATATCGTTATCTCGAGAAAACGAAACTGTTATATCGAGATCTCGGATTATTATATCGTTATCTCGAGAAAACGAAACTTTAATATATCGTTATCTCGAGAAAACGAAACTGTTATATTGAGATCTCGGATTATTATATCGTTATCTCGAGAAAACGAAACTGTTATATTGAGATCTCGGATTATTATATCGTTATCTCGGATTATTTAATCGAGATCTCGGATTGTTAGTTATCACGTGTTAACTGATTACAAAATGGCGGATCAAGAGGTGGCAGGCAACCCGGCGGAAGGAGTAAGTATGATTTGTGTGTTTCAAAGCTTGTTTGAATGACTGTTCACTCGATATGCATGATAAAGAAGCCCGGAAAGTTACTTCCAATATTTGATGTGATCAGGATGTTTCACTATTATAGGTGCATTCACATAGGAATATATGATACGGGTAAGAAATCTGTTTGGCAATATGTGAGTGAAGCAATTTCACAAATTCGTCAATTAGTCAATTTTTACAGTAAACAAACATGTCTTATGTAGAACTTGTACTGTTACACCACTGTCCTAGGTTAAGGGAGGGTTGGGATCCGGCTAACATGTTTAACCCCGCCACATTATGTATGTATGTGCCTGTCCCAAGTCAGGAGCCTGTAATTCAGTGGTTGTCGTTTGTTGTTGTGTTACATATAGAAAATAAGAGGTGGTATAATTGCCAATGAGACAACTATCCACAATTAACAACTATAGATCACCGTCCGGCCTTCAACAATGAGCAAATTCCATACCGCATACTCAGCTATAGAAGGCCCCGATATGACAATATAAAACATTTCAAACGAGAAAACTAACGACCTTATTTATATAAAAAATGAACGAAAAACAAATATGTAACACATTGTTAAAACAAACATATTTATTTTTCGTTCATTTATTATACATTAATTAGGGCCGAAGTTTTCTTGTTTGCATTGTTTTACATTTGTCATTTCGGGGCCTTTTACAACTGACTATGCGGTATGAGCTTTGCTCATTGTAAAAGGCCGTACGGTGACCTATAGTTGTTAATTTCTGTGTCATTTTTGGTCCCTTGTGGAGAGTTTTCTCATTGGGAAGCATACCACCTCTTCTTTTTTTTTTTATATGCGTATTTTGCGATGTACCTAAACTATTTCAGTCAAAAATATAGACCCTATATATAGTTATGAGATATGATATATAAAAACGATTTCCAAAAACTCTTGGTAAAAACGATATACATATAATAGCTTGAAAATTCTGAGACAAGTGCCTATGGTGAGTGTCAATTTTAATGTATTTATGGGTTCGTATATATATGGTATATGAGGCTAATAAAGTTATTTCTCTTTTAGTGTATTACTCAAATTCTTATTTTATTTCAATGTGTTTTGTTTTGTTTCGGTTATTAATTCGTTTCGTTACGTTTCGTTTTGTTTCATTTCTTGTTTTAATGGGACCCTAACATGCATGCATTTAATTATGCAAGCATGGTCTTGTATTGTTTATTTAAGTTTTGGGATGGTTAACTTTCTGTTAGTAAGACCCGTTACGGCCTGTCTTTGAAACTGGATAGGCAAATGCTCACATTAATCTGTCACGGCCGAAACAATGTGCTAATATGTCCTCCTCTACAGCATACCTTATGGTGATGCTCCTTATAGTAGGAGGTATTATACACATACAATAAGGTTCGTATCTTTCCCCTTTATTATACTTTCCATGAACTAGGTAAGACATGTTAGAATATAGCGTATTTTTCACCACTATTTTTGCAGAAGTTTGCAGTCACTTCGACACATTCAAGATGTTAAGTGATCAGGCGTTCGGGTCGATCCGGCCCACGTCGATCCGGCCCCACGTCTATCCGGCCCATATGTAAAGTCGATCCGGCCCCAATAAAAAATATATTTATAAGGAATAAAAATAAAGATATATATTAATTGTAAGTCATAAATGTTTCTGATTTCTTTTAATTATAATGTAAAAGGTGTACTGTGTACGGTAAAAAAAAAAAAGGCCTTTGAAAAATATTTTCTTTAGATGAGCATACAAAAAGGGTTCTGATCTTCTATCTACAATATACTAGAAGTAAAAAAAATATGAAAGTTTCACCTTAGTGAAAGATGATGATGTCGGAATCGTTATATTTTTGTGTTTCGCCAACTTGAAATGTCTTTGATTGTCTATGTAATGAAATAACTCAAGTGATATTTGCATGGATGGCACGGTTAACTATTCGATACATGGGTGTAAAATGGCAACTTCATTCCTCTTGTGTTTGTGTTACTTCCACTTTTTATCAAAATGTGGGATCTGCTTATTGATTTGTGCACAACCCGAAGACTAAATCTCCAGCCCGAGGTAGATAAATTGACTTTAAATGCGCAATGCATACTGCTATTACAAAAATTTCATGCTACTACAATCAACGGTTCAAGGTACTCAGATTAATTATCTTTAATATATTTTTTCCGGAATTGTTACTATTTTCGCGGAAAAGTAGTAAGGTATTTATTTCCGGAAACGTAGACTTTATTTTTGCGGAAACGTAGATTTTTTTTTTTGCGGAAACGTAAAACGCCGACTGTAATCCAATACGTCTTTTATCTTGTGTTATAACAAATAGCTACATACACAACGGTACAGGCCGATCCCCAAGCTGATACATACAAATTTTGTTTTTCTTTTTTAAAAGTTCTTAAAATTCTCAAATTGAGAAATGTTGTTAGATTTGCCTAGTCCTTTCTATAAAAGAGAAGACAGAATGCGTTTGTTTTTATATCACAATGGCTTTTCCTTGTGTATTATGGGACCAACATGTGCATTTAGTGTCATTGGTTTGTTATTTTCTTGCAATAAAGAATAATGGATACTCATATTACTTGTTTTTTTTATCTACACACAACTATTCAAAGTATTGTCAATTTTAAGTAAAAAATAAATTGACTATATTCGATATTACAGAAGAAAAACAAGTGTAACATGTGTTATAGAAGCCTCTGATGTTACCTGAAAAAAATACAATTAATTATTATTATATAAACACCAAACACCAAACAAAAGATCAAACTACAAAGACCTTGTTGATAACGTAACTTTAATTAATCAGGATTTGATTGAATTAAGTGATTACGATTGGCATTACCTTAGTTCACAATCATCAGACAATTATTGAATAAACAAACCAATTATAGACTAATGATTTGGTTAAAAAAGACATTAATGATGAGTTAAATTTTTACGGTTCCATTGGACTGTAAATATTTATTTAGCTACTCTGTGTGAGAAGTAAATAAAATAAAACTTGTCCAAATCATTATCCGGTCTTCATAGTTTATGTAAAGAACCTGGGTTAATTTGGTTATTATAACCAAATTAACCCAGGTTCTTTACATAAACTATGAAGACCGGATAATGATTTGGACAAGTATAAGCCAGCATTCTAGGAAGGGAAGTCTTAAAGAAATAATACCTAAATTATCATATTTATTTCATACCAAAATACACAATAAATATTCTAATATTATGTCAGGCCAATTAAAATTAATTGATAGATTTTCATCCCCGCCCGCCCCTCTGAAATCTTCCCCCCCCCCCGATTTTTTTTATTTTTGAAAAAATTACGATTTCCGGATTTTGTTCATTTCCGTTACCGGTAACCGTCGATAATTTCGTTTCATGCCTGTTTCAAATTTCGGTTTTCGTATTTCTTAGAGTATTCTTACCACAGGCGCTTGTGTCTAGGATACAGATTTTTTTTTTTTTATTATTAAAATATTCAATTTTCTATATTTATAATACATATCTATCACTTCTGTGCATGTCTCACCTAGTTTCGAGTGATTTAAACGACCCAGAGAAAATACCCAATTTTACTATCCATACTAATTTGTTTCTTAGTATGGATAGTAAAATTGGGTATTTTCTCTGGGTCGTTTAAATCACTCGAAACTAGGTGAGACATGCACAGAAGTGATAGATATGTATTATAAATATAGAAAATTGAATATTTACTATACTATATATAAAAATATTAATTTTCGCGAACCATTTAGGTCACGGAAATTCCAAAATATGGCATCAGTAAGGAGAGTTGTGCAAATAATGTGAATACACAGAACCCCCATCCAAATTATCTTTAGCTAAAAGTATTCATCATTTTCTATTTTATATGTACTAACAACATTCCATTTTTCTATAATTTCGATTAAAATATTCCAAAATCTGAGTTAAAAAAAGTCAAATGCCCAAAATAAACATTGTCTGATTGGTTTGTGGCGTCAATGATAAGCATAGCAAGCCTCGATGTAAAGCACACGCTTCACATGAATAAGGAGAGTTTTACAAATAATGTGAATACACAGATCCTCCATCCTATTTATATTTTGCTGAAAATGTTGCAATGTTCATCATTTCTGTTTTGATTCTGCTAACAACATTCCATTTTTTCTTTAATTCCGATTTATATATGTGGAACCCGCAATAAAAATAGATGGCCTCAATGATTTAAACGCAACCAAGGATTTGTATAGTGAGACAAATCCTTGACGCAACGCAAAAAATTCCGTTGACCCTGAATTCAATTAACGGATCGATAATAGCATCATCACCATCAACAAAATGTTTACCGTTATCTTTGTGAAATTTCAGTTATATAGTTCTTTAATTAGAGAAATTTTGGTAAGTATTACTTATTAATGTTAAGGTTCTACTGATGTGCTCCTCTAGACCTTTTTGACGGTCCGTTTTATCCCATTTATCTCAATATTATCTCCGATGACAGTAATGTCAACCCGACCTATTCGTGTCAAAAGTGAAAATCGCATCGATTTATTGAACTAATTTCTTCTTAAACTGTGCATGCATTATTTCTGTATTATATGATAACCAATCACATTCACGTTGCATGTTTGCATGAAAATGGTCATGTATTAGTGAATTGTAAGGGCGATGCAACTTGAGGTCAGTGCGCGATCACGTGACATTATTATTTGTAAACAAATTTAAAACATGCTCCCCGCGTAACACGTGTCTGAATTATCCTTTCAAAGTGTTATGAATCTTTCAATCACTATTTTATGAAATATTTCTAGGTTTGCATATCAGTAGTCAAAGTGAATTAAACGTAGTTCTTAGTTGTGTTTTTTTTATATAGAATTAGAAGGTAAATCTACATAAGGGGGTCTCATTGGGGGGGGGGGGGGGGGGGGTTTCTGATCCCAGATCCCACTTACTGTTTTGTCAGATTCCCATATCCCGCTTACACTATGTACATGAGCAATTTTCATTTTTTTGTCATTTCCGGGGTCCTGCAGAACCCCATTTCCCGTTTTCACGACAGACCTCATTTCCCGTTTTCATGACACAATAATTTGACTTTCACGTTTCACGCTTGCGAAAAATTGTCAATATTGGTCACGCTTAGACCCAATGAGAACCACACACTAGTCAGTATTTAACTTCACCCAAAAAGATGACTCAACTTCCCTCTATATTTAAAACCTGCATACTAATTTAAATAGCATTTGCTCCCCTTGAACACTATTTGGCCCCTTCCGTGTCATTTCCCTTTAAATTTGCTGAAAAGTCATACTTTAAGTCCATTTACAGTAACGGCTAATATTTGATTTTACCATCTTAATTTCAATTTTCATATTGAACACATTTGACCATTCAATATGAGTTCCCATGTATTTTTGTCATATATGAAGGAGGTTTTAGGTCATGTTTTCCTAAACACCTTATTGCTATTTGTCTGTCTGGATTGTTAAAACCACAAAATCAAATATTGATGAATATGCAAGTTTTCAACAATCCCGGAACATTAACAAAGATGTGTGTGAGAGGGTGAAAATTACCCTTCTGATGTACTGATATTTTTAGCACCCCAAGTGAGAATCTAACTCAGGACTTTCAGCACTGTAGCCATCGGTCTTAACCACAAGATCACGAACTCACATTTGATGAACTAATTTCTTCTATATTAACTGTACGTGCATAAATTTTGTATTATTTGATAACCAATCACATTCACGTTGCATGTTTGCATGATAATGGGTTCTGTATGAGTGAACTGTAGTGTATTGCAAAATTAATGCAAATTGTGACGTCAGTGCGCCTTCACGTGACATAATTATTTGTAACCAAACCGGCTTCTCATGTAATGTAACGGTTTATTTCGTCCTCTGTGATATTTTATCCTGAGGATAATTTGTCCCGGTAATTTTTTTCCAGGCATGGTATTTCATTTCACAGGTTGATTTTTCCCAGAGGAGTGAAAATCTATCAGATTTCTGTGTTATGCGGATAGTATGTACGGGTATATATTTGCCGTATTATATTTCACAGAACCGTGTGAAAAAGAGTCCCATTAACTACTATGTATTAAAGTTACTCTCAATCAATATATACCTGACTATAATTATAAAATGTTTACAAAGGTAAGCAACTGTCTAGGGCCAGGTAAGGGAGGGGAAAAATTAGTATTAGTACTATTTCGCAGAACAATAAACAGATGCATAGACAGACCAAGGGGGTGGGGGAAATTTAGCTTATGACATATATGTAAGAAATCATTGAAGCTTGATGGGAGTGGGCAACCCTCTGGTCCATCAGAGCCCCCACACCTTTTTGAAAAGTTCTGGATCTGCCACTGAGATTTGCAGGTTTTCTTAGTAAAGATACCTTAAAATATCACAAACTGTGTGCTTTCCAGACCATAGTTTACATTTTTTTTTCATATTTTGCTGTGTCAAAATGACCTAAATTTAAAGGACAGTATATAGACCCAAAAATGGTATATCACATTCTACACATCAAGATTTTAGCAGGAAAGACTGCCATTGGAGTTTTTAACCATTGTGACTTTTTAATTTGATCTACTCCACTAATTAAAGTCGTTGAAGTAGAATATTTAATGTAGGTTTGTCCACATTTTGGTATATATTAATACATGTTTAGAAATAATGTTGAGCCTGTTCCTAGATGCCTGTTATAGACTTCAATATTTATTGTTTATTGAAAATAAATGGAATCAATTCTTTCAGAAAAGTTTAATTCTATGGAAATGTATCCCCCTTTTATAAGTTGAAAAGGCTACATAGAGGTCAATATACAGTCTCCAACAGAAAACCAAAAAAGGAAAAATAAAGTGAATTTTGGAGAATTATTAAATGTACATGCATTTGAAATATTTAAGATATATTGTTTCAATTTTTTTAGTTCTAGGTTCCACATAACTACCATTTTAGAAAACGATTTCAATGCTAAGTCTATTAGAGGGATATTTGATTTTCATTGGTTGTAAATATGGAATCTTATTCAGTGGCAAAGGAAATAGACACTGACAAGTCTTAGATAACATTTTATATAGTTTTGAATTTTTCTTCGTCAGTTGACTAAAATTAGATGGAGGTGTGTTCTAATTTCCAACAGAGGAGCAATCAACCTATATCAATATGTGCATGAAGCAAATTGATAGTTGCTAGATACTGAATGATTATATCCACAATAAAGGTTTAACCTGTGCATATATACTTAAAACAAGATAAAAAAAGTCATGTCTTTTTCAGGACTTCTGAATCCAATCATGTAGTATGGAATGTTATTGAGATATGGTTTGGGTGGATGGATGGTCATGAAGGACCTGTAGTACAAAGTATATCACTGGATTTAGCTCTTTGTCTAAGTGTATTATTAAAGTACTTTGCTTTGAGCTCAGTTCATTGTTATGCAATTCATTCTTTGTGAAATTAAGATTTGACAGACAACTCTAATGGACAAGGATTTGTCAAAGTAGTATCATCTCTATGTACAATGTAAGTATTCAGGAGATAAAAGCATTCTATTATGATTTGAACCATACATTTTATAAAAAAAAGTGGGAACAAATTTACCGGACAATGCTACTCCCACTACTAGCAATATGATGCTAGGTTGTTTTAATACATCTGTATTGCCTGCTGATGACTCGGCCCTGAGTGTAAACGGTCCTTCAATTAGGAGGGAAAAAAATTATAAGGCCTATCCAGTCTAAGGGAGCTACCATTTGATTTTTATGGGGGGAGCTAGGATGAAATTTGAAAAAAAAGGCAGGACAGGATTTTGAGTAAAAAAAAAAGGCAGGATGAGTAACTTGGCAAAAAAAAAAAAAGGCAGGATGACAATTGTTGTAAAAAAGTCAGGATAAGATAAGAAAAAAAGAGGCAGGACCGAATAGACTGAAAAATAAAAAGGCAGGACAGAGATTACAACTAAAAAAAAAGGCAGGACAAAATTTTTCATCCCCCCCCCCCCCATAAAAATCAAATGGTAGCTCCCTAATCGATTTCTAAAACTATACTTCATTGCACATGTTCAACATTTTTATACAACCACAAAAAATTTGGGGTCGTAAATTGGTATCCTGTCTGAAAGATGGTTTCTGGATAATAACTTTATTATAAGTCAACAGAAATCAACAAAATTATAACACAACGTTTATAACCACAAAAGGAAGCTTGGGATTGATTTTGGGGGTTATGGTCCCTAAGGTTTAGGAATAAGGGGTACAAAGGTGCCCAAAACAAGCTTTAATCTAGTGTCGGTTTAAAAAGTTGTGTATAAGTATTTCAATTGTTCTGAAATTGTACCACAATGGTTAATACCATAAGTAGAAGGTTCGGATATATTGTGTGGGTTATGGGACAAACAGTCTAATAATTACGGACCAAAAACAAACATTTTTGTAAATTCAAGACCCTTAATTGGAGTTTGTCCAGAATGGTTCTTGAATTACCTAATACCAATGCTTTATGAAATCTTCTTTGAAAATTGGAGTTATCTTTCTTTGTTCAGTCAACTTAAATCAATTATACAATATACAATGCAATATTCACTTTATTACCAACTGATAAATTAAAGCAGTCATTAATAACCATTCAGTGATTGCAAGCACTTTCTAGGGTATGCCCTTTTACAAATGGAAAAATTATACATTTTTTTAGTTTCTGATCTCTTAACTGAAGTTTGTCTCCTCTAAATGTTTCTCATTTCAGAAATTAAAAAGAAAATTTCTTTAGATATTTTTGTTTGAAAGGATTAATATTCAGCAGCATAGTGAATTGCTCCTAACACAAAAGCAAAACAAATATTTAAGTTCATTAGACCACATTCATTCTGTGTCAGAAACCTAAGCTGTGTCATCTATTTAATCACAATTCAAACTCAGAGCTGTTTCCAGCTTGAATGTTGTGTCAATACTAGCACCAACTGTTCAGGCTTCGACCTCTGCAGTCGTATAAAGCTGGGCTCTGCGGAGCATCTGGTCCATTCATTTGTTTATTTTTCAATTTGTGTGAATTAACATAGTTACAGTAAATGCTAATTACTGCACTTTCATAACACAACAAATATTGTATTGGTACATGTATCACTCAAATGTGTATCCATATAACAAAAAAAATGAAAAGGAATAATTTTGCATTACCTTTTGAATACTATGACTTTTTAGATATGTAGACATATTAAGACTCATTAGTAGATGTTGATAATATTGGCTTAAAATGCTTGAAATTCTATCAGATTACTTTTGGAGCAGTTATGAGTTTTGAAATTAGAAAGATCATATCATATGCAACAAGTGTAGTAAGTTTCAAGTTGATTGGAATTCAGCTTCATCAAAAACTACTTTGACCAAAAACTTTAACCTGAAACTCCCACTTCCATTTTCTATGTTCAATGGACCGTGAAATTGGGGTCAAAAGTCTAATTTGGCTTTAAAATTAGAAAGATCATATCATAATGAACATGTGTACTAAGTTTCGAGTTGATTGGACTTCAGCTTCATCAAAAACTACCTTGACCAAAAACTTTAACCTAAAGCGGGACAAACGAACGAACGGACCCACAGACCAGAAAACATAATGCCTATCTACTATTGTAGGTGGGGGCATAAAAAATTTAATAAATAACACTCATAATGCTCAGATTGGTTGTCATCGTGCAACATAGTTAATAACACCATATAGAAAAAACATAGAACTCATTTTGTCATAAGACACTGTCAAACATCCATACATACTATCCACACTCATCTGTGTCCACACTTGTTTAATAAAAAAAAAAAAAAAAAAATCTGTATCCTAGACCCAAGCGCCTGTGATTCTTACTGAATGATTAAGTCAATATATTCTGCTGATCTATGATGACAACATCATTTACCGAGAATAAAGATTGATTACGAGATGGGCATGAAATATTCGGGTTACAGGGGCGGATCCAGCCATTTTAAAAAGGGGGTTCCTAACCCAGGACAAAAAGGGGGGGGGGTTCCAATTACATGTCCCAATTCAAATGCATTGATCGTCCAAAAAAAGGGGGGGTTCCCCGGAACACCCCCCCCCCCCCCCCCCTCTGGATCCGCGCCTGGGTTACGAGTAATACGCTGTGTTCAAGAACGCAAATCACCGCAAGTCACACTTTCGATCTATTTTATTTATACAATGACTTTGTGTCAGGAAATTTGGACTGTGAATGAAACCCAAAAGCGTAAGAATCGTGGAACACCTTTCACTGGAATAAAGAAATTGACACGAGCATGAACTTTTTAGATTGGTGGCCGTATATTGAGTTCAGAAAATCGACAAACATAACGCATTTTTAATTTATTAATTTTAGCAAGCTCTTAGATTAAGAATTAGCCATGTCTTTCGTCTTTTGTAGAAAAAACAGCAAACATTATCTTTCCCAATACCCATGATAGAGTCATTAAACAACTTTATGTTCTACATTGTAACTATATATGCATCTTGCATATTAAGGTCCAAGCCTATTATTTCAACACCGTTTGAGTTTTCATTTTATTCTGTACTTATTGTACTAGCATTGCATACCAATGCATTTGCTTCATTTTATTAGGACAACAAAACATTGCTTAGAAAGAAACACATTTGATGTAGGTAGTCCAACTGAAGAGAGCATTTCTCCACATTTCTGCTGTGTTCTAAAAAGGTTTATAAAGCGGCAATTACATGTAGAACAGTGGTTGCCAAATCATATATATTTATGAATTTCAAAAAGCGGCACCAGCATATGGAGTATATGTGTCTCAATTGATACGTGACTCTAAATCTAGCTCAAGTACGTTGATTTTTGTTGAACGAGGAATACTGCTTTCTCAAAAGTTGCTAAGACAGGGCTATAAATCAATCAAATTAAGGTAATTACTCAAGCAATTTTATGGTCGCCATCATGAGCTGATAGGCCATTATGACAAAAGTGTGTCAGCAATCATATATGATATCCTCAGTCGTAACAACCTTCTATCATTACCGAGCTGAACAAAGAAATAACATGACGGGTGTCGTATACGGTGCAGGTAATGCTTACCCTTCAGGAGCATTTGATTTCACTCCAGGAATTTAGTGGAGTTCGTGTTGTTTCCTACTTATTATTTGTAACTGTTGATGTAAATGTCTTTTGGTTTTATGAGTCTCTGGTTACTCCTTGGTTTTGATTGTTATTGTCTTATATAAAATACTTTATGGATGTATTTACATGATATAAGCTTATTATTATACTGCATATATGAATAACACGTGACAAGAAGGTTTCATATGAAATAAAATTTAAATAATAAAATCCTCCCACCCGCCCCATTTTTTTCAAAAATTTGGATGAAAATCTACTAATTAATTTTAGTTGGCCTGACAGTTAGTTGTACCACATTACAGAAGTTAAATAAAGTGGGGAAATGTCTTACTTTAAGTAGGGCTTTTAAACTGTATCATTTAAACCATTTTGTACCCTAGTCCTAGCGTTTAAACCCTAAATAATGCCAAATCATTTAAGAGACGAACTGGTCCATATTAGTCATAGTAAACAGCATGGCTGTAATGAAAACTGTAGTTACCTTGAGGAAAGTATGATTTTGGATAATGTACATATATAGATGGAAGTTTTTAACGACCTTGACTGGCTTTTCAGCCCTCGCACGGTCGGGGATAATGTATATATATATGTGGTGGTGTTTAACGACCTTGACTGGCTATACAGCCCTCGCACGGTCGGTATAGATAATGTATAGAATGTGAATTCAGTATATAATTAATAACAAAATGACTTAACAAATGGTACTGTCTTGAAATAAGATATGCAATTTAACCGATTTCCAACACCATCTTACCCTTAACTTTAAATAAACCGGTTTAAAAAAGGAGTCAATTTATTGTGTACATAAACACAGGTGAAAGTTTTCATTTAAACAATTGTAGTTATATAAAATGTCAATACGCTCAAGCTAACAAGGGATCTAACAAACTAACTCTTGCCACATATGTAGTAAAGTGTTTACTCGGTTTGGTCATTTACAGAGTCACATGAGAACACATACAGGCGATAAACCTCGAGACTGTGTTGTTTGTGGTAGAGGATTTAGTCAGCTATGTAGTTAACAGACACACATGAAAACTCATACAGGTGATAGACTGCATGTCTGTGATTTGTGTGGTAAAGGATTCATTCAGGTGTATGCTTTACAGATGCACATGACAACACATACATATAATACACATCATGACTGTGAAGTATGTGGAAGAGGGTTTAATCAGCTAAGTAATTTAAAGAACCACATGAGAATACATACAGGCGATACATATGGAACGCCAACACTGTCTTGTTATGACCATTTTCTTTATATGATGTGCATTTACCTTTATATGATGTGCAATTGTCATTATATGATGTGCAAATGTCCTTACATGATGTGCAAACATCCTTATATGATGTACAAACATCATTATTTGATGTGCAAACATATAAGGATGTTTGCACATCATGTAAGGATATTTGCACATCATATAATGACAATTGCACATCATATAAAGGTAAATGCACATCATATAAAGAAAATGGTCATAACAAGACAGTGTTGGCGTTCCATAGATACAACTACTCATCAATGTGATGTATGTGGTAAAGGGTTTAGTCAGCTTGGTAATTTACAGAGTCATATGAGAATACTAAAGGCGATACAACTCATCACTATGGTAAATGTGGTAAAATTTAAAGGATTTAGTCATCATGGTTGTTTAAAGAGACACATGCGAACACATACAGGTGATAAATCTCATTAATGTGATATATGTGGTAGAGGGTTTAGTCAGCTAAGCAGTTAACAGAGTCACAGTGACACGAGAACACATACAGGCGATAAACCTTGAGACTGTGGTGTATGTGGATTTAGTCAGCTATGTTGTTTAATTACAGATACACTGTGACACATGAGAACTCATACAGGATACAGGTGATAGACTGCATGTCTGTGATTTGTGTGGTAAGGGTTAATTCAGATGTACGATTTACAGATGCACATGAGAACTCATACATGTGACAAACCACATGTCTGTGATGCATGTGTTAAAGGGTTCATTCTGCGTAGTTGTTTACAGAGATGGCTTCACCGGCCGTATGGATGTAGTGTACTGATGTGGTAAAGGTTTTAGTCAGCATGTTGACGTAAGTGAGCTACCATTTGATTGTATAGGATTAAATTTTTAAAAAATCAGGCTGAGACCCAGGATTACAATTTAGGAGAAAAAAAGGACAGGATCGAATAGAGTGGAAAATAAAAAGGCAGGACATAGATTACAACTGAAAAATGCATTTTTTTATCCTAGCCTCCCCCCAATAAAAATTAAATGGTATCTCCCTAAAGAGACACATTTTAATACATACTGAACACTAAACTCATAAACGAGATGTCCGTGGTTGAGTGTTCAGTGAGAGTAGTAATTTACATATACCCATTAGAACATGTACCAGCGATGAGTTCTATAAATATAAATTTAGTTTTGAATAATGCACTTACAAAGGTCCCACACCTACGACACACAGTATAAATACGATACAAGGCCATACACGTGCTTTTGAGTTATTTCAGAAGAAATATCTTTTAGAACAGTTTAGGGAGCTACCATTTGATTTTTATGGGGGGGCTAGGATGAAAAATTTTGTCCTGCATTTTTTTTTAGTTGTAATCTCTGTCCTGCCTTTTTATTTTTCACTCTATTCGGTCCTGTCTTTTTTTTATTAGTTTATCCTGACTTTTTTTTACCTAAATTGTCATCCTGCCTTTTTTTTTTTGCAAAGTGTCTCATCCTGCCTTTTTTTTTTTACTCAAAACTCCTGGGCCTGCCTATTTTTTTTTTCAAATTTCATCCTAGCCCCCATAAAAATCAAATGGTAGCTCCCTTAGAACACACAACTAGGAACTAATCATGAACCCCATAAATGTGATGTATTTATTCGAGGGTTTGATTAATAATAATAATGATAGATACTTTTAAAAAAATACTTTTTTTTAAAAAGAGGATTAAATCAGAATGTTGAAATGTTTCAGTTTTCATAAAATTCAACGGTATTCTGGGACCGGCGTGGCGTCGTCGTGGCAGGTATGAAAAGTCAAAGAATACCATTTCTTCTCAATCTGTTCATACTATAAATCATTGAGGGATACCTATATACAAAATAATAATAAAAATCTTAATTTTAATTTTATTAAATTGCAGTCCGCTTTAACACTGAAACATTTGACTGCCCCTTTTAAATAGCAGTCTACCAGCAGAGACAAATATACACATATCTCAAAAGCGAACACCAACAAAGACACGATGTTATACGTTCATTATTATAATGTTACTTATATGACAAATAAAGATTATTATTATATTATTTACAAAGATACTATGTAGGAGTGCACCTACATAAAACGGCGATTCATACCTGGAAATAGAATGATAACGTTGGTGCGCATGCTCGTATAAATGGTGGTGGTTTGAATTTGGGAGAGGAAAATTTTCATTGAACTTGATTTTTTAGAAGATACTAGAACACACCCGTGATATCACGGGTACGTGACTGAATTATAGTATATAACTATGCGCAAGCCTTATTTTAGTATTAGTATTGTCATCTGATAAAGTCATGCCGATTATAAGATACACAGTTTTTCTCTGCTTTCAAGTCTTTCTGTTTGAACCCGTCGAACTGAAACAATAATATTAATTATTTGGAAAACAAAAGGTCCTGGAATGGAGTATTTTTTAATCAACAGCATTGTCCTATATAAGTTATAAATACAGTTGAATTCTTTGCTTCGCTGTTTTACGTCATGCCCACTAACAAATTGAAACTGTACCTATACGCCTTATTTTTAGTCCAGATTTTTAGCATTCGTATTGTTATCTTAGAAAGTCTTACTAATTAAAATACCACAATAGGTAACAATTTGACAATTTAGTAGTGTCAACCCTGTGGTTATGACCCGTGTATATAGCATATTAATCCTGAAAACAACGTTTGGTGGTGCGCCTGTCAGATGCGGAACGTACAGATAAGGTAATAGGTAACAGGTGAATATACTATTGGTATTGGTAGCGGACTCGACCCGGAACTTCTTAATTATTGGCAATATTAACATGGAAAACAAAAGGGCCTGGAGGGAAAACGGTACTATTTATTCTGCCATAGGCGACAATGTTAACATTTTCTAAATTTACCACTTTTTAAGATAAAAACCTGGATAAAACAGTTATATGTTGTGTTAGTACTTTATTACTCTGTTTTATAAATTAAAGCCAAATAGTATCATGACCAACTTCCAACGGAGCGTGTTTATGTTATCCATGCCCACCGTCATTTTGCACCAAATTTATGAAATTTTGCAAGTCTTTTCGAATAATTCTCTAGAAAATATTTCAATAGGTTTTAAAATTTATATTGTAAATATACACACTGCAGTTATTCATAGATAAATAAAAAAATATATTGTACCCTTACATCCAATCACAGCGCTCCTAATTTGACTTCCTTCACCTGCCTTGGGTACACAAAAGGCCAACCTAATGCTGGGAAAATTAAATACTACCGTTTTCCCTGGAGTGGTGTAATTTTTAATCTACACCTTTGTACTATATTAGTTATACATAAAGTTGAATTCTGTGATTCGTCGTTTTTACGTGATGACGGCTAACAAATTGGACCTCGTAATTTTAGTATTATAGATATTGTGACAGGAACATTGCACATACATCCCATTATTACACATAACACTGGCGGAACACTTTTAAAAAACTTTTTATGTTTTTTATTTGATATTTAAACACTTAAACCAATCCGGCAGTTGTGAGTCCATCCACAAACCGCATGGTCATGGCGGCCATCTCTTTAACATTTTTAAAATAGTCTGTATGCACCCATCAATAATCATCTCTCTGAATTAAAGTTTTAATAATATAACATTTTTATAAATATCAGGAAAACTTACTACATTATTCAGGAGGTGAAAATCTCGTTTTATTGTTTTACCGAATAAAACATTTTTATCAATTCATGACTGTTGTAAAAATATAGTCTGCAGATATTATATATCGTCTACAAAGAAAAGTGAATAACATTATCTTATCCATAACCGATTTTTAGCAGTCCGTTGAACTTTGTGTATATAATCTGTGTTGTCTGCCTTCCACATATATCCAGCCTGCTTATATAACCCATAGATAGCTTTGCTTCACTTGTGCATGTATATACTCCTGTACGCTTGTGAAATATAATCTATATAATAACTATTGATTCAATAATATACAACTCATGACAGAATATAAATTATTGAAATATCTTCGTGAACCTATTATACCACCTCCTGGTCAACGCGTATTAACTCCGGTTGTTCTTACTGACAGTAAGGGTTACTGGGTCAGCAAACACTTTACTATCCCCACTGAAAACACAATCAAATGGTGGTTCAAGTCCGGACGCACTTCAGCTCAAGGACTTGAGTGGCTACGAAGTAACCTAGACTCAAAGATCGGTCAGCTTGATAACATATCTCTTTATATATGGTTAGGAACATGTGATTTAACAACATATGACGGAAAATACATAGCTTTAAGGTCAGAAGAACAAGACACAATCAAAATACTTACTGATAACTATCAACATATCATTGAGCTATTTAGGAACTATCCGGGTTGTAAACTCACCTTCTTGCAGCTTCCTCCATATTCTATATATGCGTGGAATAAATATAAACAACATCATGAATTAAAACAATTTATAGAACAAGACATCAAACTTCTGAAACAATATACAGAAATTAACGAGCATATAAGCAAACTCAACAGGACACTTGGATTAATTTCACCAAATTTTGCCTCAGATATCTATCATAAAGTAAACAAGAAAAAATCTGACAACAAACGTAAAGCATCTGATCAATATAACTTTAACTTGTACCGTGACGGAATACACCCAGATACGACCCTAGCAAGGGTGTGGCTGCGTAAAATAACAAAGCTAGTGATATTTGACTGTTGGTAAATTGCTCTATAGGTACTAGCGATCAGGGTGGGAATCTCCACAGGTATCGCTGGTCTTATAGACAATTTTAATACGTGGAAATTTTATAATACAAGATGGCTTTAGTTAAAAAAAAACCAGTTTAAAACATTCAATGAGTGACAGCAAGCTCTATACTGGAAAAACTTATGAGAATAGTTATGTGTTAAACATTGAAAAATCTTTAAAGAAAAAATATGAGACGACACAGAGGTCTGAGATTGAATATTCATTTACAGGCGGGGGTATAACTGCTAAACTAGATACAGTTTCGTTTGAGTTATTCATATTCGCATGTGAAACATACTTTGATACATGTAATAAAACAACTGCCAAAGACAAAACTGGCAACGAGGTACAATATACCTACCAAATCACTGACTCGACAAACTTGAGCTTCACAATCAATGCCTACTTAACAAAATGTACATTACTGATAAATGGGAAAGACCCTCATCAATTCATACATCAACATGCTCAAGAAATTCACAAAATTATGAGTAACACACAGATAAATGGAGCAAAAATAAATATAGAAATGTTAAATCAAAATTTGGCAATAAAACTTAAAGAAGCACTAAACTCCTTACAACAGAATAAAGTCATTGGGGAAAAACTAGATAAAGAACAAGAGAAGCAAAATGAGCTCCAACAAGATGAAAAATGTTTTAAATGTAGACGTCATTGTCGAACAAGATCTGTCATGTGTAAAAACAATCACTGGGTCCATTATAAATGTGACAAACTAGATGAAAAAGAAATTGAAGTAATAGAACAAAGTGAACATAATTATGTGTGTAAAACTTGCACAAATGAAGCGTTTGACTCAAGAAACAACTTTGAACAATTAGCAATCTTAGATAATAACTGTGCTATTAATAAGTCAGAATTGTCAATAGCTGACATGATGTTACAAGAAGAAATTCAATGTTATGCCTGCAATAATTTTGAACAAAGTGTTGAAAACAGATGTTTAATATGTGATATGCAATTTCATGACAATTGTCTAGATAACGACACTCAAAAATGCTATTCATGCATAGGGTTATCCGAACAGAGAGATCTCAGTGACAAAACCCAACAACAAACACATCAAACAATCCCAAAATCTATAGAAATAGAGACTGAGACAATTAGTTTAAGTGAATCAGAACAGATAAACATATCTTCTGAAACAACTCCAAAAAATATACAACCTGAATCTAGACCTACTGTCGGTATTGTTCAAAGAGCTGAAATACGCCAACCAACACAAACTGAATCTACAAATCTGATTATTGATGATTCAACATATACGGTTATAGCTGATAGAAACAAGCTAGATGAAAATCACAAAATTCGTATGAAGGAGTTGAAACAATTAGAACAAAAGTTGAAAAAAAGAGAGGAACAAATTAAAATGAAAGAAGCCATGATTAATGAAAATATGAAGGAAAAAACAAACATCTTAGATAGACTACATAAATCAGAATTTCGAAATATAGAACTGGAAAATACAATTAAAACTCTGTACACCAAAATTGAGTCTCTACAGAACAAGCCAAATCAACATCTTCCTGAACACCAAAGCTCTGCTAGCAAGACTACTGATGACCTCGTAACTGGTATACGAGAAAAAGTAACAAAATATGTACTCAGTAAAGTTGATGATGAAATAAATAAACTTCAAAATGAAAATAAAACTACTAACAATGATTCTGTCAATAGACAAAATCAAACATATGATTACCAGCAAATGTATCCTTCAAACCAACAACAACATTACAGACAAAGCAGCTATACTCAAAACTATGGTGAACCATCAGCAACTAGTCAGTACAGTATGTATGGAGCAAGGTATAGTGAACCCAATCAATACTATTACCGCTCAGAAAATGAAGACAGAAATTATCAAAACTATGATCAAAGAATACCAAGTTATGTCCAAAATCAAGCAGAACTAGAGACTCGAAACATCTGCAAAGATAACCTAATAGAAGTTGTTCCAAACTGGACGAACCAAGATTATGTCCAAAACCACATTTCTGTTCAAAACAAAACAACACAACATTCAAGAATAAACGATCAAGATATATATCAATTGAAGCATAACAATCAGCCAACATCAGACAATCTGTATAGACACACAGGACAAGCGTTGTACTACCAACCTACAAGACACACAGATATTTTTTTATACCACCCAAGCCTCAACCAGACACCGCACTAGATGCCAATTTGCTTACAAATGTAAATAGTAACTGTACAAATAATGTTTTAGATTTTAATGATTGCGAGCAGAAAAATATGAACATTCTGAGTTTTAATTGTAAAAATATATTAACTTGTGGACCATTCTTCGTGGAGATGAAGGAACTTGAGATGTCGATATTTATTTACTACAGGAACATTGGTTGTTTGACTGTCAACTCAACATGTTGAATGAAATTAACTCTAAATATATAGGAATAGGAAAATCGGTGGACAATGATGACCCTCTGCCGCCAATACAAATGCCGAGAGGATATGGCGGAGTGGCAATATTATGGCGAAAAGAACTAGACCACCTTATATCGGCTGTGAAAGCAGGAAATAGTAGAATCCAATGCATTGAAATAGAAGGTGATCCCAACATCATCATTATTTCTCTATATTTACCATGCAAAGGACCCACAATAGTACACAAGAGTTACAAGAATGTATAGACCAACTGAATGAAATTGTATGTACATACTTGAATACTCATCAGATAATTATAGGAGGAGATTTTAATGAAGACATAATTAATGGTGCTTCCTCTCAAAGAAAAAAGTGTATCAATGACTTTATGCAAGATCATGAGCTATCTTCAAAAGAAACTGGACTTACCTTTATACATTCAAATGGAAAAGATTCTACGGCCATTGACTTTATTCTTTATCAAAACAAATATTCAGAGAACATAATAGATATAAAGAAGCTAAACGTAACTTCAAATGTCTCGGACCATTACCCTATATTATTGTCTGTTCTACATCATCAGAAAAAGCTCAATACTTCAGGAAAATCGAAAATTTCAACAAAAACATTTAACAAAAGAATTAAATGGGACAAAATTGATACAGGAAAATATGCAAGTCTCATCTCGACAGAAATTAGTTCAACAAGATGCCAAATACAAAACCGTGAAGACATTGCGAGTGGTTTTAGCACTTTAAATAACATCATAAGTAAAGCTTCAAAAGTTTTTGCTCCTAAATCAAATAAAGGAAAAAAGAAGCCAAAATTACAAGTCATGAATGAGGAAATCCGCAAAGCTATCAGTAACAAGAAAACTGCATTCTATAACTGGAAAAATAACGGAAGTATTAATGATCAGCACAACTACTATCTGAAGCAAAAGAAACTAACAACTTACGAACTGAGGAAGCAATGTCGTTTAGAAATAGCACTTAGAAGAATAAACGAGAGGCAAAAACTAATTGAATCTAAAGTTTCCGATACCAAAACATTTTTTAGAATGATCAGAAATCAAAGAGGAAAAATGTCCAAACATATAGATGAGCTCAATGTTGATGGTCAAATTTATAACAGCGACAATCAAATAATTAATGGCTGGCACATACATTTTGAAGAACTAGCTAAAAAGTCTGTCAATACAAAGTTTGATCATAAACATTTAGAAAATGTCGAAAAAGAAGTTAAAGTTATATCTGATATTTGCCAAGAAAGATATATCCATATGCAAGTGACTAATAAAGAAGTAGAAAAAGCAATATCAAGCTTGAACAAAAATAAAGCAGCAGATATTTATGGGATCACAGCAGAAAACATTATATATGGTGGTGAAGATCTGAGAGCTTATATATGTGAACTCATAAATATGTCCTTTAAATACTGCTATGTTCCAGACCTACTAAAAATAGGCACATTATTTCCAATATTCAAAAACAAAGGAAACATTAAGGATGCTATTAACTATCGTGGAATAACTGTCACTCCAACCTTATCGAAAATAATAGAAAAGATTCTGAAATTGAGAGAAAATGTAAAAATTATAGAATCTCAAAACCCATTACAAAGTGGATTCACAGAGGATACCACCCCATTAATGTGTGAACTCATCATAGAGGAGTTTGAGAGAGAAAATAAAGACCTAAAAAGACCAACTTATTTAGCTATGCTTGATGGGAAATCAGCCTTTGATGTTGTGGTACATGCAAATCTCATTAGAAGACTATACCAAATTGGAATATCCGACCAATCTCTACTAATGATACAAAATCTGTACCATAATGCTGCTACATGCATTAAATGGAATGGTCATCTTTCAGAACCTTTTCTAGTAGAACAAGGAGTACGTCAAGGTGGAGCTATATCTGCTGACTTATATAAAGTATATGTTAACCCTTTATTGAACCTTCTGTGTGAAACAGGACTAGGCGGGAAAATCGGTAACATAAACTGCTGTGCACCTACTTGCGCTGATGATGTCGCTATTATAGCAACTAATCCTCTTGAGATACAGTCTTTGGTCGATATTGCAGTTGATTTCAGTAGAAGAGAAGGATATCTCTTACAACCAACAAAGAGCGTCATACTGCCAGTAAGAACAACCACAAAAACAATAGAAACTGAAGAAGGATTCTGGAATATGGATGATAAACCAATGCCAGTAGTAAAAACTGCAAAACATATTGGAATACATAAATCAGAAAAAAAACTCAGTCCTTTTAACAGTTGAAGAAAACATCAAAAAAGCAAGGCGCACTTTATATAGTTTAATGGGATCAGGTCTACACGGAACCAACGGATTAGACCAAGAAACAATACTCACACTAGTTAAAACTTATGTACTACCAATTTTAACTTATGGACTAGAAATTTTGATCCCAAAAGGAAAATCGTTAACTATTTTAAATCTATACCACAAGAAATTATTAAAACAGCTATTATCATTATCTACAAATACAGCAGACCCGGCCATTTATATACTCTCTGGCATGATACCAATTGAAGCTGAGTTGCACATCAAAATTTTGACATTATTTGGAACCATCTCTAGATCAGAAAAAACTTCAAATGAGTGGCGAATAGCAGAAAGACAACTTAAATTGAAATCCTTTACAGTAACAGCTGGTTCATTGATATAAAAAAATCTGTTTGTTATATAATATAGAAAATATAGAGAAATATCTGGACAATCCACTTACAAAATCAAAATGGAAATCATTTATAGACAATAAAGTGCAAAGCTACTGGACTAACAAAATTCTTGACGACTCTAAGATGTTCTCAACTCTTCAATATATGAACTGTCAATATACTATCGGGAAAATACACCCACTGATTACTACAAAAACAGCAAATAATAGAGACATTGTAAGGATTCCTTCAAGAACTAAAATTGCTACAGGAACTTATATATTTCAATCAAATCGAGCATCATTCAATAAAAACAAAGTCAATCCAACATGTAAACTTTGTAATAAGAGTCCTGAAACCTTGTCACATTTTCTATTGACATGTGAGTCACTTGAAATGGCCAGGAAAAGATCCGTGGATATTATAATTGATATGGGAAGTGAACTTTTAGCAAAATCTTACTTTGTAGAGGAAGTAGACTTAATTCAACTTATAGTTAATCCCTTCTACTATACTGTGAATAAATGTAACAATGAAATTGTTCAAAATATTGCTGGACAACTAGAAAGAGTGTGTAGACAGCTTATTTATAATCTGCATATGAAGCGATATGATCTGCTAATTAAACAACAAAAATGCGAAAAGAAAAACAATCTTTCGTGAGGAGTGTATATTAGATAACATGTGACATTATGCTGATGATCAGGGTGGGAATCTCCACAGGTATCATTCAGTCGCAATCAAATCAAATAGACAGTTAAATAAACCTTAATAGATTTTGGTTATTATATATGGGTGCATACAGATCAAAATTAAAGATAAATTTTTATCTTTTTATTGTCAAATTATATATTAAATGTACATAACGGTGGCGGAAGCAGGACAAGTCGCCCCACTGGCAAGTCGCCCCACACCTAGTCGCCCCACTTTTTCACCAACTCGCCCCACTTAAAAAAAAAACCGCCCCAACCTGGATCACCAACTCGCCCCACTTTTTAAAAAATCGCCCCACATGTGAAATTGGTTAAATCATGTTTAATATTACTCCTGCCAACTCGCCCCACTTAATGGAAAACGGTAATATTTAGATATAAAATTAAAATATAAAAACTCGCCCCACTTAAAAATAATTTTCGTATTATTGAAAAATAACTGTATTTTTTTAAGATTAGTTATTTGCATAACAATTGAAAAGAAACCTGTTAATTGTATCATAATGCAATATATCATAATACTTAACGGATTTCAATTAACAGCAATTTGTTATCATAGCAATTACCA
Source organism: Mytilus edulis (assembly GCF_963676685.1). NCBI lineage: Eukaryota > Metazoa > Mollusca > Bivalvia > Mytilida > Mytilidae > Mytilus > Mytilus edulis. The sequence goes on from NC_092355.1 coordinate 37,138,365, forward strand.
GATTGATTACTTTTGTCTCTGAATTAAGAATAATTCAACACTAACGAGCAATCAGAGAAAGGCAAATGTTTCTCTCAAGTAAATATCAAAGAGAATGCCTATTCATTCATTTACCATAAGCGTGTGTCGTGTTTTTGTTAGTATAAGTAGTCAAAACAGGTTTTGTTGTTGTTGACAAATTGATTGGTAAGTTTTGTCTATGGTTTGAAATCAAACAAAAATGAGACATTTATGGCTTGGTATTAAAATTATAAAAAGCAAAGTAACCTTTGACATGCATTTACTATGTCTACTGTGTATCCTTGTGTTGTGTGTGACGTGCACGTGCGTCCCAGACAGGAGGCACTGCAGTGTGATTCTTGTGACCGGTGGCAGCATCGTACTTGCAATTCTGGTAAGTCTTTATAGTAATACTTTATTTACTTTACATTGTACTGATGAGGTTACGGCTTTAGAAACTTACATAGTATTGTTTTTTTTATATGATTATCATTCATGTTAATAAATATTTGTTAAAGCATTAAATATTATTCATTAAACGCCAACTATATTAAATGAATTGTTTCCTTTTGTTAGGTACTATCAGCTGTAGTTTCCTTTATGCCACGACGTCCAGCTGTGCAGGTTGCAGTAGTCGATTTAGAGAAGGGTATGTGGAAAGGTATTCGTTTGGTGTTACCCGGTGTTACGATAAAGGCGTCTTCCACTTCAACCAAGCTTTGTGGCGTCGGATACAGAAACTTGGACTTGCAGTAAGTGTGCATTTATATATTTTAATTCATTACACATGTTTCAATAATTAAAAACTTTTATATACATATAAAGCAATGAGACAAAAAGCAATGTGGTATAATTGTCAATGAGATCAAAAGCAAATGTGGTATAATTGTCAATGAGATCAAAAGCAAATGTGGTATAATTGTCTATGAGATAATTGTTTTTGAGACATAAAGCCGATTAGATCAGTTTATACTATTACTTGATTGTGATTTCTAAATTTGAATATATATCACAGACTTAATTTTCATAATTTTTCTTCAGTTCTCCTACAACAGACGAGGTGATGTATTCTCTTTCTGCCGTAACATCATGGCCTTACCATTGTTACCTGCTAGTCACATTGAGCCAACATTTAGAGAGCTAACCAGCCGTGTTACTGACCCAGCACTTAAGAAGTTTAGCAGTTATGTCCGCAAGACATGGATCACCAGCGCATTCTATCAAATGACAATTCATGTATTCATGTCTTCATGTTCTTGTTTCTCGTGTTTCTAGTGCTGACACTTAATCTAGTACTTCTTTGATGTTATCATGCCAGTGCTTGTCATAATTGATCTAATGAATGTTTGTTTAAAATATTATTGTTATGCATACTTATGTAGATGTGCAAACATCTGAGAATAAAATTATGTAAACACACATGATTCTTGACTTATTTTATAGAAAATTGCATATATTTACCATGACAAACACGTCACAAAAATGCTGTTCCTAACCTTTTATCTGTTTTATTTCAACTATGCAGAAGAAAAGAACAAAAAAAAGGAAGCCTTTCAAACATTCTCATAAGTGGGACCAATTGGAAAGCCAACACACATTTCAGTTTAATTATTTTATTCGTAAGTGGGGCTAGTTTGTAGCCTTTAACTCTATTCATACTTGTACTATTCATAAGTGGGGCTAGTTGACATTCACGTTACCGAAAATATTAATACTCACTTCTTACTGCTATATTAAAAAAAAGGAATAATATAAGAAGTTTCTATAAGGTTTTCAATGGGATAGCAAATAAGTGGGGCGAGTTGGCAGGAGTAATATTTACGGAATTTAACTTATATACAACGGGATAACATCTTTTTCCATAAGTGGGGCGAGTTGGCAGGAGTAATATTTACGGAATTTAACTTATATACAACGGGATAACATCTTTTTCCATAAGTGGGGCGAGTTGGCAGGAGTAATATTTACGGAATTTAACTTATATACAACGGGATAACATCTTTTTCCATAAGTGGGGCGAGTTGGCATTACTACATTCATCCTGGTTAATAATATAATATAAATCTAGATATTATCGTTTTCTTTCAAGTGGGGCGAGTTGGCAGGAGTAATATTCACGGAATAACATCCTTTTCCATAAGTGGGGCGAGTTGGCATTAATATATTCATCCTGGTTAATAATATATTAATCTAGATATTATCGTTTTCTATAAGTGGGGCGAGTTGGCAGGAGTAATGTTTACGGAATTTAAGTTATATACAACGGGATAACATCTTTTTCCATGAGTGGGGCGAGTTGGCTTTACTACATTCATCCTGGTTAATAATATGTTAATCTAGATTTTATCGTTTTCCATTCAGTGGGGCGAGTTTTCAGGAGTAATATTAACGGGATTTAACACATTTCACAAGTGGGGCGATTTTTTAAAAAGTGGGGCGAGTTGGTGATCCAGGTTGGGGTGGTTTTTTTTAAGTGGGGCGAGTTGGTGAAAAAGTGGGGCGACTAGGAGTGGGGCGACTTGCCAGTGGGGCGACTTGTCATGGATTCACGGTGGCATTACAGAAAAGTCACTTTTTACCGATATTTTACTGTGTATTCGTAATTGGATTTGACATTCATTGTGTATTATAACATTGTGTGGTGGAGGATTACATGTATATTCAACTCCTTTGGAGGTGTGCCTACATTGGCAGAATTTATATTGATACAGATACAGATACAGTTGGTGTCTTTCCCTCTACTTCTAAATTTCCTCTAAAGACAAAAAGTAAGTTATGTATACACAACGATTTTTCCTATTATATCATGATACTTAACAACGAAAATTCGAGTTTCAATATTGTGATTGAAGGAAAATCTACATTCAGACGTATATATATTTAAGAAATAATTCATGGAAGCCATAGATTTGTTGGAAATTTACACATGGCCTGGGCCGTGATATTCGAATTTTATCCTGAGCGTTAGCGAGGGATAAAATTAACGAATATCACGGCCCAGGCCATGTGTAAATTTACAACAAATCTATGGCTTCCATGAATTATTTCGATTCTAATAGGACAAATACGATCATTAAAAACCTGAAGCGATGATGGGTATACCGTGTGTGTGGCTGTTCTATTTTACCCACTGTTCGATAAATGTAAAACAAATTTAATAAACCTGCATGAACGATAACCGCTAGAAAAAAATGTGATTCCTTTTGTTACTTCTCAGTAAACCCAACATTTGCAATTTTAAATTTACATTTTTTATCGTAAGCTACCGTCAAATTCACTCTTGACATGTTGTAACCAAGGAGCCGCCATGTTGACTTGCTGAAATCAGTAAATGTGCGAATAATGCAATAGAACAGAAAACAAGCAACACCTACCTCAATACTTTATTTTAATGCAATTGTATCCGAGTTTAGAAGGTAAACGCAATAGAAAAACCTACAGCTTTGACGTTTTCATACGTATGACGTCATGTTTTGAAATGACGTTAATGCGCCAAAATCATTACTGGAATTTCGCGGAATTTTAATTTATTTTGTTTTTGTCCATTTTTCCGTTCTCTAATGTGTAAATTCTTTTTGTTATGCGTAAGAATCAGAATAAATGTTCTGTAGGGTTTTATTCAATTGTAATTGTTAACACAACGAAATCCACAACCGTTTACACATAGGTAACGATACATGTGGATTTACGTGGGAGGCATATTTAAACAGCCATTTGTGTACATCTTGGAGTCTGCGCTAAGTATAGATATATCGAGAATTTTATCACGGTGTTGTTTACAAAGCGAAAGAAGCACGTCATATTAGAATAACTCTTTGATATCAGAATGCGAGATTTTACGATTGGGATACCGATTGAGGAACCTCCAATATAAAGACTACATGTACTATACTATAAGTTTAAAAGGAAGAATTAACTCTAACAAACATTAATTAATTTATTTAAACAACATTTGATTAATATTCTATTTATATTATGAGGGGGGTAGGAGTGGTCCTGATCCCAAAATCCCGATGTCCTGAATTTAAATAAATATAAATCCTGAAATTCGAAAAAAGAATTCCCGGATCCGGAAAGGTCTCAATCCAAAAAGCCAGGCTTAAAAACACCCAATCCCCAGGCGTGGATCCAGAGGGGGGGTTCCGGGGGTTGGAACCCCCCCTTTTTTTTGGACGATCAATGCATTTGAATGGGGACATGTAATTGAAACCCCCCCTTTGTCCTGGGTTAGAACCCCCCCTTTTTAAAATGGCTGGATCCGCCCCTGATTCCAGAGTCCTGATAAAGGTCCTTTTCCCAACCTCTATGCCATTTCATTATTACTTTCATTTTCTATAGATCTATTTAACGTCACCATAACTTCCCTAATGCTCCTCACTGTAAATTTTATATATGTAACATTGCCCTGATGACCGCCAGCCTGTCTTTAGGTGAAACATGTCAACCTATTAAACCAATACCATGCGGTGAACATTTTAGCATGTTTAGTGTTATTGTCTTTTGTGGCGACATTTTAAAATATTTAAAGTGCGAGGCTTGCCGAGCTTTTTGAATAATTTAAATTTAACTGTTTGGAGTGGAGAAATATCGTAAAGACATGAGTTATAGTGGTGGAATTTGTTTCTCTAATAATTTTTTATCCTTCCTTTTTCAAAAATTTGTGAAAAAGTTGTGTAACTTAAATGTGACGTCATCAGGAAAGGTCACTTTTTCATGATTTTCACAGTAGGAAATTTCAGAAGAAATCAAGAAAACTGGACGCCACAATTAAATTTCAACCAATCATTTGCAGAGAACAAATTTTCCACTAGTTAGGAGAAATATATTTCTCACACCCACCATGATCAAGAAATGTGAAAATACAATGTAGCACAAAATTTAGAGTTGTCTACTCTTTATTACTTAAATTTTCGAATCTGTACTGCAAACAGTATAATGTATATCAAATGGGAAATGAATCTTGTAGGGTTTTCAGTATAAAATTGATGAAATCCTGCAGTACATAAGACTTCGCGAGATTTAAGGAGTTTGGAAGGGTCTTACTGAAAACATTACAGGACTGCTAATAGATTAACCACATAATTCCACACGTTCAACAAATTCCAATGAATTGGTAAGTTTATAAAAAGTAGACCTTCATGTATATTCCGTCATATAATTGACTAATGTGAGAGTGATTTATTTGATGTAAAGTTTTTGGAAAATGACGCAGTCATTGTTCCATTACTGGCGACCTGAACTTCATTACATTTCTCTGCCTACCGCGCTTGGTTTCGTATTTACTATTTTCTATACAAACTGGAATCTGCTTGTGTTATCATTAATTGTGCATGAGAGGTCATTGTGTAGTAATCAGCCAGGAACCAGTTTACAAACTAACTGGTTTCTGCTTGTATTCCACTACACTCGTGCAAAGTGTTGTAGTTTGACGGGAACCAGTTTAGAATTTGTAAACTACAAAACGTAATCGGTTATTGTTCATTCCGTTTTGGTGTTTCATACCGACTTTTATGGTTTGAATAAGCTTAAGACCCTTCAAACATTAATGTGATAGGTATATTAAAGACTGTTTTACAAAAGGATGGAACTGTTTTGCTTTCAAAGTCGTACTATAGTGATATCTGTTATGTACGGATTTCCACTCTCACCGGTTAATTTCTTTTTTTACACGTGCTTTTGAAACTTCCTGTTTAAAATCGCAAGTTTTAAAATTGTTTTTTGAGTGAATTTAACTTATTTTAACAATCATGAAGCGTTCCAGAATCATTTTCAAGCAGTTTCTTCTTCTCTTTGATGATGGAAAATAGGTTTTTCTCAAGAAAATACCGCAAACGATCGCAGAGGAATTGAAACGTACAAGTCAAGTCGGCACCTGGTTAAATTGGCATCTAGTCAAATCGGCACCTATTTGACGTCAATTCGGCATCCAGTAATATTTGTTATAATATTTTCTATTCAATTAATTAATAACTGTTACCAAGTACATAGTGAATATGTTGTTGTGTATTTAGGTAAACAACGAAACCAAAGTGAAATTATGTTGTTGTGTATAAAGGTAAACAACGAAGCCCTTACCCGAGCTGTTGTTTTAACAATTAGACAATTGTATGTATGTATGTATGTATGTATGTACGTAGATCCCTCCGTTTACGGAGCACCCCTCGAGAGCTGCGAGGGTACAGTGGAATCCGTGTACACTCCCTATCGGGATTAATGGAGATGTGTCACTAACGTATTTACAATGTTCAATATTTACAAGGACAATCCCCACCCAACACCAGGGAGTGTTAGGACACCGGGCAGATTATTAAAAAAAATTGGAAAACTATGAGTCCCTTTCAATAAATCAAACTTTCATGCCAAATAATAAGCAAATTTAAGGTGTTTTTTTTCAGTAAAGTTTAAAAAGCATTAAACAAACAATCCTGTAAAATGCTCAACTGGTTTAAATAATGCATAAAAATATCCAATATCTCATGTATTAGTCCAAATAATTATGACGTCTGGCAAGGCTATTTTTATTTTTCTGTGACGTCTTCCTACGAAGTTCGTAGGAAGGCTTTCTTAGGAAGGCGTCCCAGAAAAAAATTAACATAGCCTTGCGGTCATAGAAAGGTGTCCCAGAATGAAATTAAAAAAGCCTTGCCAGACGTAATAATTATTTTGACTACTCATATATATATCATTAAAAATACACCAAAAATGTCATTTAGTTGAGAAAAATAAATATATACAAAATGTACAATGAACACCCAAAAATGTGAAAGTTAGTATTTAACTCTTTTTGCTTAAATACTGAAAAAAATTCTGGCAACCCCTTACTTATTTTTACTCTTTTTGCTTAAAATACTGTTAAAATATATATTTAACATGGGTGACGAATTGACTATATCAGGTGTCGATTTAACCAGGTGCTGATTTGTCCAGGTGCCGGTTTGACTAGAATTCTTTGACAAATGTTTGAAATTACCTGAGTTTCATTAGACCTTTGATAACAGTAACAAAAAGATTATTTACTTAATATTTTGTGGTATCAGGTCTGTTCGCGCCCAATACACTTTCGCACCTTGCACGTTCGCACCCAAGGTCCGTTCGCACTCTACTCATTCGCGCTCAATTTTAATTCAAATTCAAGTTGAATAATTGGAAAATCATGATTGTTGTTTTAAATTGCTTTGGTGTAAATACTGAATGTATTTATAGCTTGAAATGAGTAAAACATTGAAGATTTTAAAGGAAAAACACAAAAGATAATTGTTTTTAACAGCTTGGTCCCTTTGATCTGAAACAACGAAACAATAAAATATAGGAACCAAAATATAGCAATCCACTATTATAACCAAAACATGATAAAATCTATTCAACACACAGAAAAAAACATAGTCAGAATCTCACTTCATTTTGAAAGAAGTCAATGAAACAAAGTTATAGCAATACACTAAGGGAGCTACCATTTGATTTTTATGGGGGGGCTAGGATGAAAAATTTTGTCCTGCATTTTTTTTTAGTTGTAATCTCTGTCCTGCCTTTTTATTTTTCACTCTATTCGGTCATGCCTTTTTTTTTATTAGTTTATCCTGACTTTTTTACCTAAATTGTCATCCTGCATTTTTTTTTTGCAAAGTGTCTCATCCTGCCTTTTTTTTTACTCAAAACTCCTGTCCTGCCTATTTTTTTCAAATTTCATCCTAGCCCCCCCCCCCCCCCCCCCCCCCCCATAAAAATCAAATGGTAGCTCCCTAACCAAAACATGATTAAGAGTTATTCAACACAAAATAAAACGTTGACAAAATACCACTTTAATTAGAAAGGATTATTATTATTTTTAACAATACGCTATCCAAAACATGATTAAGATTTATTCAACACAAATAAAAATGCTGTCTCACTTTATTTTGAGACAATGACAACAATTATACTTATAAGAAAACACATGCTTACAGAGTTATTAAACACAAAACCAATTAAGATTGGGTGCAAACATTTAGGGTGTGAAAGTGAAAGGGGGCGAACATGAGTGGGCGCGAACGGACCCGGATTCAGACTATGTACCAGTGAGAAATATACAAGCCTTTCTACGGTATTTATTTGTACAATTCAGGTAGTCTTGACCTATTCATTTGTCTTAAAAAAAACAAGCCAGTTGTCACCTTCACTTCACACACACACATATATACGAATATCAATTATATGCTTACGAGACATGTTGCATTGTTAAACTAATTACGGTATGTGAAAATCAAGACTTGCATAAAAACTATCCCAATATTAGAGACAGTGGCGTCATTTTTCTTCAGAGCTTTCAGCTCTTTGATTTATCATGGGTTGGGAAATTCTCGATCACTGGAAATGCCATCGATACCATTTTTGTAGAGCATTTGACTTTTGTTGAAAAAGCGAGACATAGCGATCCTATATTCCATCGGAGGTGGTGGTGTCTTCTAATATTCACTCTGTGGTTAAAGGTTTTGAACTTTTAATAAATTTCTTAAACTATCCTGGATTTCTACCAAACTTGATCATAAGATAGTATTCAGAAGTAAATTTTGTAAAATTAAAAATTCCTATTTTTCTGTATTTTGCTTTTAAATGGACCTAGTTTTCCTGCCAGAAACATTATATTCACTCTGTGGTTATAATATATATCAATAAACTTTGTAAAAAAAAATCCTGTTTATCCATATTTTACTTATAAATGAACATAGTTTTTCTGCAAGTTAACATATAACATTCATTCTGTTGTTAAAGTTTTTAAAATTTTGATAACTTTTTCTAACTATCCTGAATTTCTACCAAACTTGGACAGAAGCTTGTTTATGATCAAAAACTAGTCTCTAGAAGGAAATTTTGTAAAAATATATTTCCTGTTCTTCCATATGTTTCTTAATTATGTATGTAGTTTTCTTTGTTAACATTACAAACAAACTGCAGAACTTTAAGGTTCCTGAAACATTTAGTAGTTTCATAAACTAGGCGATACATTGGGTTACATGGAACCAGGTTCAACCCTTACAATTTTTTTTTATTTGATGTACTGCGTTTGCATTCTGTACCATTTTTTTTTTTGTCGAAAAAGCAAGACATTATTAGCGATCCTACATTCCGGCAGCGGCCGTGTCCACAAATAGTCACTCTGTGGTTAAAGTTTTTGAAATTTTAATAACTTAAACTATCCTGGATTTCTACAAAACTTAAGACAGAAGCTTGTTTATGATCATAAGACATTTGTGTAAGATAGTATTCAGAAGTAAATTTTGTAAAATAAAAATTCCTATTTTTCTGTATTTAGTATTTAGAAGTAAATTTTGTAAAATAAAAATTCCTATTTTTCTGTATTTTGCTTATAAATGGACCTAGTTTTTCTGCCAGGAAACATTACATTCACTCTGTGGTTAAAGTTTTTTTAGATTTTGATAACTTTCTTAAACTATCCTGGATTTCTACCAAACTTGGACAGAAGCTTGTTTATGATCATAAGTTAGTATCCAGAAGTAAATTTTGTAAAAAAAAATCTGTTTATTTTCCGTATTTTACTTATAAATGGACTTAGTTATTCTGCCAGAAAACATTACATTCACTCTGTGGTTAAAGTTTTTATATGACCGCAAAAATTTTAATTTTTTGGTCGTATATTGCTATCACGTTGGCGTCGTCGTCCTGCGTCGTCGCCGTCGTCCGAATACTTTTAGTTTTCGCACTCTAACTTTAGTAAAAGTGAATAGAAATCAATGAAATTTTAACACAAGGTTTGGTTCCAACAGTTTAGGAATTAAGGGCCAAAAAAGGGCCCAAATAAGCATTATTCTTGGTTTTCGCACAGTAACTTTAGTAGAAATAAATAGAAATCAATGAAATTTAAACACAAGGTTTATGACCACAAAAGGAAGGTTGTGATTGATTTTTGGAGTTGAGGTCACAAAAGTTTATGAATTTATGGCTAAAAAGGGGCCCAAATAAGCATTATTTTTGGTTTTTGCACCATAACTTTAGTATAAGTAAATAGAAATCTATGAAATTTAAACACAAGGTTTATGACCATAAAAGGAAGGTTGGGTTTGATTTTGGGAGTTTTGGTCCCAACAGTTTAGGAGTAAGGGGCCCAAAGGGTCCAAAATTGAACTTTCTGTGATTTCATAAAAAATTGAATAATTGGGGTTCTTTGATATGCCGAATCTAACTATGTATGTAGATTCTTAATTTTTGGTCCCGTTTTCAAATTGGTCTACATTAAGGTCCAAAGGGTCCAAAATTAAACTTAGTTTGATTTTAACAAAAATTGAATCCTTGGGATTCTTTGATATGCTGAATTTAAAAATGTACTTAGATTTTTAATTATTGGCCTAGTTTTCAAGTTGGTCCAAATTGGGGTGCAAAATTAAACTTTGTTTGATTTCATCAAAAATTGAATAAAATGGGTTCTTTGATATGCCAAATCTAACTGTGTATGTAGATTCTTAATTTTTGGTCCAGTTTTCAAATTGGTCTACATTAAGGTCCAAAGGGTCCAAAATTAAACTTAAGTTTGATTTTAACAAAAATTAAATTCTTGGGCTTATTTGATATGCTTTATCTAAACATGTACTTTGATTTTTGATTATGGGCCCAGTTTTCAAGTTGGTCCAAATCAGGATTCCATATCAAGTATTGTGCAATTGCAAGAAATTTTCAATTGCACAGTATTGCACAATAGCAAGAAATATCTAATTGCACAATATTGTGCAATAGCAATAGCAATTAATTTTCAATTTGAGTTATCTTTCTTTGTATAGAATAGTAGTTGATAAAATATGTTGGAAATTTGCCAGACATGACTATGATGTCATTTTCTATTTTATTTGCCAATAACTTTATGTAAATAACTTCATTGGAAATTTGCCAATATAAAATGTTGCTGATGAAGCTTTTTTTCCTTATCTTAGGCCACACCAATTTAATTTCTTGTTCTACGGATTTTTGGACTCCAAAAATTGGGGCGAGCGAGCGATTTAAAAATTTTAATAAAAAAATATTTATTTTGCAAATTTTTGAGGCGAAGCTTGAAAAGTAAAGGCGAGCTATTATATTTTTTTTTTGTAAACATAAAATAGTAGGTTTTGACAATATTAAAACTTGATTTATCACTTGTACTTTGAGATTTCTTTAATTTATGAAGTATTTTTCCCTGTTCACCAATAAATAATTGATTAATTAGATTTGGTATATGTATGTGTGCAAATTAATGAGACAATTCTTCATCCAAGTCATAATCAGGTTGGAAACAACCCGGGTCAACCCCTCAATTTTATAAATATCCTTTTTATGAGGGGTCAATATAAGTTACAATATATTTTTTTGTAAATAAAACTTTTTAGTACAAAAGAGCTCATATTTTCCCAAAGAACTATATATCTATCTGGCATGTCTGGTATTAAATGGTCAAAACATGCCCAAGAATTTTGTAATATTCCTGGACTTAGGCCATGTTAACACATTTACTTTAATGTTATTCAAAATAAATAATATCATAAATAATTCTCTTTAAGAATATAGTTATGTTGTTTAAAATTACTTAAATATGATGTATTTCTCCTCTCTTTTAGCTGGGAACAGTATATCTAACGTTAATATATATGTTCCTGCTTTTAAATTGTGATTATAAAAACAAGTGCAAATATCTGTTTATAATATTTACAAAAAAAAAACGGTGCGTGAAATGGACACGATTACATTTCCGGATGCGGGAAGCGGGAATATAACAAAAATAAAAAAATTCTGCTTTGAAAACAATAGGTGCGGGCGGGTCCGTCGAACAAGGAATTAAATTGGTGTGGCCTTATCTAAAATGTTTTTAGATAATGTATGTTGGACATTTGCCAGACATGACTATGATGTCATTTTCTATTTTTATTTGCCAATAACTTTATGTAAATAACTTCATTGGAAATTTGCCAATATAAAATGTTGCTGATGAAGTTTTTTTTATTGTTTTATACAATAAACAATGTATATTCACTTTTACTACCAACCAATCTTTACCATTCAGTGATAACAAGCACTTTATTTTACATTTTAATATATTATGATGTATTTAAACGAGTAGTTATTGTTGCAAACTCCATTAGAAACTTGAATTGATATCAGTTTTGGAAAAAAGGGAAACGGGGATGTGAAAAAAAAAATCAGGGGGGGGTTAAATTTTTCTCATTTCAGATTTCATAAATAAAAAGAAAATTTCTTCAAACATTTTTTTGAGAGGATTAATATTCAACAGCATAGTGAATTGCTCAAAGGCAAACAAAATTTTTTAAGTTCATTAGACCACATTCATTCAGTGTCAGAAACCTATGCTGTGTCAACTATTTAATTTTAGATTTAAATAAGTTTGAAAAAGAAATCTTTAATTGATTTGTAAAATCTTGACATTTGTTTTGTGTAAAAAAAACCATGTAATGTCAAAAATTTGATCACAAACCAAATTCAGAGCTGTATCACGCTTGAATGTTTTGTCCATACTTGCACCCACTGTTCAGGGTTCGACCTCTGCGGTCGTAGAAAGATCTGTCCTGGATTTCTACCAAACTTGAACAGAAGCTTGTTTATGAACAAAAGCTGTATCTAGAAAAAAAAATTGATATTTTGTACCTGTTTTTCCATATTTTACTTATAAATGGACTTAGTTTTTCTTCCAGTTGACATAACATATAGTCTGCAGTAAGTTTTTAATACATTTATTAGATTCATAAACTATCCTGGATTGTTATCAAACTTGGACAGAACCTTCTTACTTATTACCAAAAGATAATATTAGAAGGAATATTTTTATTATTTTTTCCCCTCATTTTTGTAACAAGCCTGCGATTAACAGCAAAAGTAGGCTAGACACTGGGACGAGGAACCCTTACAAATTTTATGATGAAATGAATGCGATTATGACAAATTTGAAGTGACAGATTACTAGTTTGATACCCTGGCCTCACTTATTACAAAGTTTGCATGACATTCTATTGATATTGACAAAGAAACATGCCATCATTCGACTTATCATACTTGTGTCAGTGGGTAGAATAGACCACTTTCGAGTTCATCCGTCACCGGAAGAAACTCGTCAATTATACGCGCCTTTATGACGTCATTTACCAGATAGAGGGGCTAAAACTAAAACCAGAGTTTTTGACGGAAATGCATCGAACTCGAAAGTTGTCTATTGAATGTTAATATTCTGGTAAACTATTAAATTTATGAGTATGATGAGTCTCGCTTATTAACCTTCAACAAACATTTAATATTCATGTATATGGGTCATTTTCAAAAAATGTCGAATTTTGAAATTGAAAATATTATTAAAAGTTACTTATTCAAACAACCCTCTACATAAGCAAATCAAAACAGACAGTACTTTAAGAACAACATATTAAAAGATGCAATCTTAATGATGTCATACAAAAATATGTTGAAACATTTTTTGATCGGTGGTACATTATTTTGTCTATCCTGTTACCATTTTCAAAAGAAATTTTGGGTTATTAAGAAAAGGTTTAGATAAAATGTTAAGCTTGTTTTACGTAGACAATTAGATGGTTTTCAAGAGAATAAACTTCTATATATATTCATTCTGTAATTTAATAGATTATTTGCCAATTTAACAGGTTGTACTGAAAAATGCCTCTAAAAATTGGTTTTCAAAGGTTGTAAAAATTATCACCAGTAATGCAAGTCTAAGATAGCAATTTATATTGTTCGGCATTTTTTCACCCTTTCAAATAAACCCAACATCAAGTAAATCCCTCATAAGGTAGTTTACTTTTCTCTATATTTCATTGGTAACAGGAACGTACGTTTCTGATATATTACTATATAAAAGTCTATCCTGTTACCTTTTTGTCTATCCTGTTACCGATATCAGTATTGCACCTGCGAATGCTTAATTGGGAAGATTAATACGTTATAACCTTAAGATGACTTCAAACAACGAAATATTTCATTCGTTTTGCACCTATATGTTAAGATAAAAAAAATAACGACGTTTTTGTCTACAATTGTCTATCCTGTTACTGTAACCATAGCAACCATAGTAACAGGATAGACATAACAGGATAGACAAATTTCTTCGTTTTTGATTGCTGTTGTGAAATGACTACTCCCTTTGGTGAAGTGATTATGTTTTTCTATTGTGAATTTGGTTTCCAACACGTTATTGCACTTTTTACAAGTATACTGTTGGTGTATTTAATCAAAATTGGTGGTAACAGCATAGACATGAAAAAAAGTACGCTATATTTTTTTCACTAAATGTCTTGAAATTTCTTTTCTCTACTCTGTCGTTCAAGAAACGAGGCGTTTTAAATGTAAAGATTACTTTGCACTTTTGAGATCAACACTGACTGATTCAATATTCATAGGGAGAATAATTTCACGGCTGATTTAAGTAGCGGTAACAGGAAAGACATGAACCTCCTGTACGCAGATTCAATTTAGTTTGTAGATAATATGTTACATACAATGATATAGAAGCTACGATTTTTCGTTAGAGTAATATTAAACGTTCTTAAAAAGTCCCTTTTGCAGATATCAAGGCGATCAGAAAATCGCAAAAAAATCATTTGAAATGTGTTTTTCTGACACTGTACGCAGACAAATACCCCCAAAATGGGTCTTAAATGCAGTTTAATCTTATCAAAATAGATGTAAGGTGTGTTTATTATTAATGTTCTGAATCACAAATCCGACAAGCTTTCATTTAAACCATTACAACTGAAATTTCCATTAGAAATAAAAAAGTTAGCATGGGTGTACTGAAAATTCGACATTTTTTGAAAACGACCCATATATCTATATATATATATACTTAAGTCATCAATACATGTAGTTCCATCTCTATCTACTTGACACAAGTGACAGTTAGTAAATGAATGCAGGACAGAAAGTCAGAGGACAATAAGTCACAATTCAGTTTGAGATTATTATTTTTTTTTAACAAGAAAAAATTTGTATTTTTCTTTATCTAGTATACATAAACATGATAAAGCAACTTTGTTATTAAAATTTATTCAATCAATATCAAGTATGATCAATGTATTGTTATGTCAAAATGTCAAAATGGCTTGGTTCTTAAATGGATTCATGGTGCAAATTTTAAGAAATATAATTCCTTTGCATGATTAAAATTTGATAAATGAACATTTTCCTAAACTTAATAATTAATATTTGTTATAAAAAGAAAATATTTCAAGATCATTCTCTATATGTATTCAAACAATTGACAACAGATTATTTGTGACTTTTTGTCCTGTGACTTTTGTCCTGTCAAAGTGACTTTTTGTCCAGTGACTTTTGTCATATCAAGTTTGTGACTTTTTGTCCTGTGACTTCTGTCCTATCAAGTTTGTGACTTTTTGTCCTGTGACTTTTGTCCTATCAAGTTTGTGACTTTTTGTCCTGTGACTTTTGTCATATCAAGTTTGTGACTTTTTGTCCTGTGACTTTTGTCATATCAAGTTTGTGACTTTTTGTCCTGTGACTTTTGTCCTATCAAGTTTGTGACTTTTTGTCCTGTGACTTTGGTCCTATCAAGTTTGTGACTACTTTTTGTCCTGTGACTTTTGTCATATCAAGTTTGTGACTTTTTGTCCTGTGACTTTTGTCATATCAAGTTTGTGGCTTTTTGTCCTGTGACTTTTGTCCTACCAAGTTTGTGACTTTTTGTCCTGTGACTTTTGTCCTATCAAGTTTGTGACTTTTTGTCCTGTGACTTCTGTCTGTTTGCCTAATGTGAGTGAGGCATTTGTGTACTAAGGGACAATATTTTTGATATTCTTCATAGATATGTTGCTTATTGATTTAATTACATGTATGTACTTTTTGCAGAAAATGCCAAAAACAGGAATAAGACGTAGAATTGGCTACAGGGATAAATGTAGAGCAAGGAAGAGGGTTAGAAAAACCAAAGATTCAGATGCCCATACCATTGAAGAGCATGAGCATAATGGAATTGATTCAGATGCCCATACCATTGAAGAGCATGAGCATATAGTTATTTATGGTAAGTTGCATAAATGACCAATACTTGGAGGAAAGGGCCGGAACACACTGACTATAGATAAATGCATTGCATTTTAAAAAGATCATGTTTATTCAATGGTTTCACCATTGCTACATCTTGTATATTTACGACATTCCAATTGTGGTTCAGTGATTTTCCATAATGAGCTAATCAACAAAATTTTTCCAAGGCAGCTACCTAAATGGAAAAAATATTTTCTGTTGATAAACATGATAAAAATGTATATAAATTGAAAAGAACTTTCAAACCTATGATTGCGCTGGAGAAAAACTGCAATTTTAATACATGTGCATGCAAATCAAATATCTTGGTTAGTGGGGTCTACAGTACATATACAACATTTTCCAAAAGACCAAAACAGTGAAAAAGTATATTTTAAAAATGCATTTGAATTTATATATAATTTGTCGAAATAACAGCCCAACAATGTAACATGTTCTTCCCTGGCTGGGATTCAAACTCAAGCTACAGAGAGATTGTGGCACCAAACCGTTGTGCACTACACTCTGCAAGCTAGACCACCTGACCATGCACATAGGTTCAAGTATAGTTAAGACTTAAAAAAATAATTTGAGAACTGGTCATATGTCATGAGTATTGGATGAGTACAGGTCGAGAATGGGTTAAGACTGTTTCAGACTGGACGAGTAATATTTCAGACTATTTTTTTATAGAAATAATGAGGGTCAAGTACAAGTCAATTGCATCAACTAAATGTTTGGACAATTATACACCATACTTTTAACCACAAACTACAAATCAAGGTTGAATTTTGGTAGAATCACTTTGAACTTTCTTGAGTTATGTCCCTTTATAATGTTGTTTGCAAACGGGGGCATCATCTGTGCCTGATGGACACATTTCCAATTTATATTTTATCAATTCAGTAAAATTATGATTTTTATTGCAGCTACGTCTACAGATACAAGATTTTGGCCTGTCCCAGAATTGATAGAATTAGGTGATATAAGCAACGTTCAGTCACCAGCTTACCGAAATGAGAATGACGAGACCAATGAAAATATTGAACATTATGTTGTGTTAGATAAAGTCTACCAATACGATCCAAATAACAGTCTAGATGAATTTGTAACAACAAAGAGGGAAGAGCATTATTCCACACTTAAAAGAAGTTGTCAGAAGCTTGTTGAAAACCCTTTATATGCACCAATTGAATTCATGCGCTCAGCTAGAATTATAAGATTTGTATCAGTTTATGATTGTGACAATCCTGGAGTAAAGTTGATTTGTACGATAAAGAAGAATTACTCTGCAGAAGTGTTCGTTCACGGCAAGAGATTAAGTGATCAACATGACCTTTGGCGCACAATACCAGGAAAGTTCATGACAATTCAGCGAATTGAACGTCTTTTGATTGTTCTGCTTCATTATGATGTATGCATTGGTAATCCAGACGAAGAGCTTCAGAAACTATGTTCAGGAAAAATGGGGTATGTTGAAACAGGTTATGGAGCTTACCGTGGTGACTGTGTTTATCAAAGTACAATCCGCACAATATCATGCATGTTATTGACCGACAGATGGAAACCAAGATGTAAAAATTGCATTATCTATCGTAAAACTATAAAAAAGCAAGAATCTAGAGAAAAACATAAATCACCTGCATCAAGTAAAAATTGGTTAACATCCAGAAAAGGAAATAGTCGATTAACTGATTGCGAGAAATTTGAAAAAATTAAACAGTTAAAGAACTACAGTAGTGACTTAGAAAGTCAGGTGGCAGCACTGAAAAAGAAAGTTAAAAAGTCCATAAGAACCGATGGTATATTGATTAGTGAAAATAACAGTACTAAAGATATGGTAAATTTGATGACATCATGTGAAAATATTGTCGATTAACAATTTACATATAAAAACTGCTAATATATATGTTCCTGATTTGTTGTAACATATGTTTGTTATTTGTTAAATAAATCATAAATATTTCTATTTTTAGTGATTCTTGAAAGTTGTGTATAAATATAGATTCTTACATTGATACGATTGGATTATTGGATTTATCCAATCGAGATAGTTAAATTATCAATTTAAAAGTCCGTTAAAGATATGTTATGATAAAGTCGATAAAGACTTAAGTCAAGAAAATCAACAGTGAAACAATGCTGATTAAAAGTTATTTGTAAAAGAATATTCTAATTCCCAAATTGATGAAAAAAATATTCTGTTCAAGCAGAGGACTAAAAAAAATATTTTAAATCATTATTTCCCAATACCTTCATGACCTTATTGTGTTAAATTTGAACAAAACATTGGAGACCAAATAAAAGGAAGAGCTTTGCAAACAAAAATTAAACTTAGAAAATACAACAGCATAGTCTTCTCAATCTATTCACATCCAGAGTAAAGTCGGTTTGAATTTGCCTAGAAACTAAATTTCAAAACTTTATATCTTTGCTGCATATTAGTTGATTCCATTGGATTTTTATCCCCCATTTATGGGCATTATGTTTTCTGGTCTGTGGGTCCACCTGTCTGTTTGTCAGTCCGTTCGTCTGTCTGTCCCACTTCAGGCTAAAGTTTTTGGTCAATTAAGGTAGTTTTTGATGAAGTTATAGTCGAATCAACTTGAAACTTAGTATACATATTCCTTATGATATGATCTTTATAAATTTAATGCCAAAATTAAGAGTTTTTACCCCATTTGCACAGTCCACTGAACAGAGAAAAAATGATAATGCAGATGGCCAAGGCATCAATGTTCTAGGGATCCATTCTTGTTTCTTTTGAACTGCCCCATTTCTCTGATGTAGCTGCATACATGTACATGATGTACAGGTAATTGGTGTGTTCCAGGAGAGATATATAATACATAAGCATATAGGTTTTCCTTTTATATAAATAAGAAGGTAAAGATGTGGTATGAGTGCCAATGAGACCCTCCATCCAAGTCACAGTGTATAAAAAGATACAAATTTTGTTTAATTTGTTTCTCATCCATTCTGGATATTCAATCAATTAGAATTATGTTTAGATAACTCTTGCAAAATTATGTGGATGTGTTTTACTAAAAGTCATCAAGAACACTTTTTATGTCCCTGCAAATGAAAGTTGTAAGGGGGATATTGATTTACCTCTGTCGGTATATCCTTTTGTGAGTCCCATTATGGGAATATAGCTACTCCACGTAACTCCTACAGATTTAATGTAATTTAGGTCATGGTCCAGCGTCTTTCTATAAGTAAAGCAATTTTCAACATCAAGTTTTTTGCTCAAGTTAGCATGTCACAATTATATATTTAAGAAATAATTCATGGAAGCCATAGATTTGTTGGAAATTTACACATGGCCTGGGCCGTGATATTCGAATTTTATCCTGAGCGTTAGCGAGGGATAAAATTAACGAATATCACGGCCCAGGCCATGTGTAAATTTACAACAAATCTATGGCTTCCATGAATTATTTCGATTCTAATAGGACAAATACGATCATTAAAAAACTGAAGCGATGATGGGTATACCGTGTGTGTGGCTGTTCTATTTTACCCACTGTTCGGTAAATGTAAAACAAATCTAATAAACCTGCATGAATGATTTCTTAACTAACCGCTAGAAAAAAATGTGATTACTTTTTTTACTTCTCAGTAAACCCATCATTTGCAATTTTAGATTTGCATTTTTTATCGTAAGCTACCGTCAAATTCACTGTTGACATGTTGTAACCAAGGAGCCGCCATGTTGACTTGCTGAAATCAGTAAATGTGCGAATATTGCAATAGAACAGAAAACAAGCAACACCTACCTCAATACTTTATTTTAATGCAATTGTATCCGAGTTTAGAAGGTAAACGCAATCGAAAAACCTTCAGCTTTGACGTTTTCATTCGTATGACGTCATGTTATGAAATGACGTTAATGCGCAAAAATCACTACTGGAATTTCGCGGAATTTTAATTTGTTTTGTTTTTGTCCATTTTTCCGTTCTCTAATGTGTAAATTCTTTTTGTTATGCATCATAATCAGAATAAATGCTCTGTAGGGTTTTATTCAATTGTAATTGTTAACACAGCGAAATCCACAACCGTTGACACATAGGTTACGATACATGTGGATTTACGTGGGAGGCATATTTAAACAGCCATTTGTGTACATCTTGGAGTCTGCGCTAAGTATAGATATATCGAGAATTTTATCACGGTGTTGTTTACAAATCGAAAGAAGCACGTCATATTAGAATAGACCCCTACTGACATAGTCGAAGGGGAATAAAGGTTTGCAATACGTTTATCTGGTTGTCTGTCCATGCATCCGTCGGTCTGACAAATCAATTTTCCACACTTTTTTCTCCGTTCTTAAAGATAGTGATTTGATATTTTGTATATAGTTTATCATAACAAATTACAGATCAAGAACGAATTTTGTGCAGGTCTGATGATTTAGTCCAGAATTAGAGTCCATATATATATATATAATGTTAGAGTATTATGTTAAACCTTATTTCTGTACAAAGGGAGATAACTCATTAAAAAAACACATTAATAGACATTCTTCTATAAATTGTTTGAAGAATTTTGTTGTAGGTTTGTTTGTTATTTTGTATAAACTACCTTTCTGAATGCTATATATATATACATGTATATAATTTTTTTTGTTCCAGTCTAATGAATTTTTACACGATAGAGGACTATGTATTGCCATGCAATACTCTCAGAATGCTTGTTTTTTTTAAAGTTGCTATACAATCAGTATCAGTACACCTCAATGACTCATTGGAATTGTCCTGTCCTAGAACATGGTACTGCAAGTTCATTTTAATTAGTAATGTTGCTGTCCATCATATTGTCTCTTCTGATTATTTTATGCAGACAAACAAGGCATCAGTGAGTCAACAGCTTATTTATAAAAGATAAGAAGATGTAATGTGACTGCCAATGAGACAAATCTCCATTCCAAGTCACAATGTTTGAAAAGTTAACAATTATAGGTCAGCCTTCAACACAGAGCCCTGTAAATGAATAATGAAATTTACCAACATTCTTTTTCCTATGAATAAAGAAAATATGATGTGAGATATATATACATTAATTAGACTACAGCGTATAATATATTTCTGGTACATGTTGTATATTAAGTATGGAATTAGGATTACCCATCATGCATGCAGATGCATAAATACAGAGAATGTCAAAATGTATATATGTCCTGTGTACATTTTAGAAAGGTATCAAAATGTTTAATTATCTTTTTTGTTTTTACAGAGTCGCGAGTGCAAGAACTCACATACTGGAGATAAACCTTATCAATAACTTTGAATAAGATGTATGAAGGAGGAGAGGCTTTAGATACAATCGATAGTACTTTACAGCAACACATACACACAGAGATTGTTAATACACTTCATGAATATGATGTCTGTTCTAGAGAATTAAGTCAAAGTATAGACTTAAAGACACATGAGATAACTGATATAAGTGAAAAAAATTATAAATGTGGTGTGTGTGCTAAAGAATATGGTCGAAGTAGTCACTTAAAAAGACATATGAAAAAACATACAAGTAAAAAAAATCATAAATGTGTTGTGTGTTCTAGAGAATTTACTCAAGAAAGTGACTTTGAGAGACATGCGAGAACTCACACAGGTGAAAAACCTTTTAAATGTGATATTTGTGCTAGTGAATTTTCTCGAAAAGGTGACTTAATGAGACATTTGAGAAAACATACTGGTGAAACACCTCATAAATGTGATGTGTGTGCTAGTGAATTTACTCGCAATAGTGACCTACAGGCACATATGAGTACACATACTGGAGATAAACCTCATGGCTGTGATTTCTGTGGTAAACGGTTTAGTCATATAAGTAATTTGCAGAAACACATCAAAATACATACAGGCGATAAACCTCATGGCTGTGATGTATGTGATAGAAGGTTTAGTCAGCTTGCTAATTTACGGAGACACTTGAAAACACATACACATAATGAACCTTATGACTGTGATATCTGTGATAAACAGTTTGATCGGTATAATAGTTTAGAGAGACACATGAGAACACATACAGGTGATAATAATCATGATTGTGATGTATGTGGTAAAGGGTTCAGTGGACCAAGTCATTTAGAGGCACACATGAGAACACATACAGGTTTCAAACCTCATGAGTGTGACGTATGTGGGAAAGGGTTTAATCATCTTAGTAATTTTAAGAGACATATGAAAATACACACAGGTGAACCCTGTAAATTGCATAATTGTGATGTATGTGGCAAAGGGTTTAGTCAATCTAGTAGTTTAAAGAGACATATGAGAATACATACAGTGAAACCATGTAAACCTTTTAATTGTGATATATGTGGGAAAGGGTTTAGTCATTTTTGTAGTTTAAAAAGACATATGAGTAAACAAACATGTAATTTACCTTCGGCCAGTGATGTATATGGTACAGGTTTTATTCAGCATTGTGAGAAAGAGATTTGCATGAGTATTCAAACCGACAATATAAAACATGAAAGTGATGTAAATGGTTAAGGGTTTAATCACTAAAGTAACAATAAATTATTAATACATGTATTCCTATGAAATACATACAGGCAATACACTTCATGACTGCGGGGTATATGGAAAGGGAGCTTCCATTTGATTTTTAATTCTAATCTCTGCCCTTCCTTTTTATTTTTTTGCTTTATGCAGTCCTGCCTTTATTTTTATTGGTTTATCCTTAAAATGTTTAAATCAATTGTCATCCTGCCTTTTTTACAAATTTTATCCTAGCCTCCCGTAATAATAAATAAAGATACACAAGAGCACATACATGGTTGAAAATTTCATAATTTGCATATGTTGAAAAAAATTATCTGGCCTGAAATTTTTCGACGAATCAGACAACAATTTGTTGTGTTGATCTGTGTTGCTGCCCTTGATTTTGTAATTTTAAAGAAATTTGCTGTGTGTGGTTATGATCTTGAATATTATAAGTAGATAGAAATTAACTGTAAACAGCAATAATGTGGTGTAAATTCAGGGGGGGGGGGGGGGGTAAGAGGGGTCACGATCCTGAAATCCCGGACTTAAAGTCACGAAATCCTTAGGTCCCGATTTAAAAAAATCTAAATCCTGAAGTCCCAAAATTAGAAAAAAGAATTCCCAGATCCCGAAATCCTGAGCTTAAAAACACCCGATCCCGTAGTCCTGATAAAGGTCCCATTCCCCCTCAGACATGGCTTAACATATGGGTTGAATATGCAGTCATTGGCTTATATATCAGAAACTAAAGCAACAGTAAAATTACCTTACCATTTATAACCATGTTTTGTATGTTTATATTTATAGTTCTTCAATATCTCTATTAGTAAATTATAACTGATTATTATTTCATGCATTATAATCTTAAACAAAAATATCAGTTGAGCGAAACAGGCTCCTTGGAGCCTCACAATAAACCCTCTATGTAATTAAAGTTGACAATAAGTTTTCACAACTGGCACCAAAATATAGTATCTTGCGATTTTTTGGTTTCAAGCCAGAGCAGCTCCTGTATGTTTATTATAGATATAATTCCCTTCCCTAGATTTTCCATCAAAACATGATGGAATTTTGTGATGGAACAAATTCCATCATCTTGATGGAGTATTGAAACAGCTTTCCATAAACTTTCCATCAATGATGGAAATGGATGATGGAAATTTTTTGATGGAATTTGTGTTTATGATCATGATGATGGTGGAAAACTGATGGCATTATTTCCATCTGATAGAAAACTGATGGCATTATTTCCATCTGATGGAAAACTGATGGCATTATTTCCATCTGATGGATAATTGATGGTATTTTTGCCATCTGATGGATAATTGATGGAATATTTTCCATTACTTGTAAAATGCATGGAAACTTGATGGAGAATTGACCATCAGATGGAATTTGAAAATCTTTCCATATATGGCGTTTTCTGTGATGTCATAAAACAATATTTGTTCTCTGTCGTCTAAATTTTTAAGGCAGTCCAGTTACATGCGTGTATCTTTTAGTTCAGTGTCCCATTGGAATCTCTGTCCTTAAAGTTGAATTAATTGATACATGTAGCAAATTCTGCAAAATAAAAATAAAAGAATCTAGCATATTATAAACATGATAAATTAGAATAAGTTAACATTGTAAAGACATAAAGTAAGGTTTATTATTAGCTACTTAATTGTCATTTGTGGATATATAAATGAATAAATGTCAGTCATACCACAGATCTCTTATTATAAATTATTTTATTGGAATTAAGTACTTAACAATTTTATAAAACAAATAATGTTGTAAAATGATACAAAATATGATTCCTGTCGTACACAATTTTATGATATTTATATATATGCACATTTTTTGTGTCATTTGGTCTTTTGTTGATAGTTGTCTCACTGGCAATTATACCATGCATACCACATCTTAATAATTTTTATAAATCAATTGTCTTGTTTTTAAAGGCAGTGCTTTAAGGCCTGACTTTTAAGTCATGAGGTTCATCTTTTCATACGCAATCTATGCAGGGGGTCTTTTTGCCCGAAATAGATCCTGAAATGTTCGATGTTCTCCTCTTCTTTTTATGGTATGATATGGTTTTTGTTTCTTTCATTTACATTGGGGACTAAAGAAACGATCAGTGTATATTGTTCGTTTTATAGAACTTGTTATTAATGTGTATTTTGCATTATAAGCAGTCAACCTGACTACAAACTATCATTATATGTATTCCGTGTGGAAAGAGGTCGGGTCAATTTCGAGTGTTATCTGACATCTAAAGATTTTTTAATTAGTTCAGACGTTGATATAACAATGAAAAATCGACTGAACATGATTAATATTGCATCTTCTATAATTCAGAGCGGAATTCGGTTTATGGACGAGAAACCGTAAAGCGTTTTCAATTTCGGTATTAGTTATGTATGTTGTCTACGTATTATCCTGGTTCCCGGTACTACGTTCCGGGTATTAGCTATTTGATATATGTGATGTGTAACATTCCGATCGGGTACCAGCCAATCTAAGTGTGTATGTGTACATGATTTCCCGCCAAAATGACCGACTTACAGCTATGGAAAATAGTCCATAAACGTTCCGTATAATGATATGCAAATTCATAATAAATCGTAACTTTTTTTATCTTTATATAATAAATATAACAAAATGGATTCCACAAAATTGAAAATAGCATTATTTTACGAGGAATTCTCAATTTTTTTTCACTTCCGGGCGCAGTAATACGTATGTTTTGAAGAAGCTCGAGAATTTGACAAAGTGAATTGAGAAGGAAACGGATAGATATACGTCCTTGCTATCAGGTAAAACAATTTAAATGTACAAGACAAACACATTTACTTCACACAAATAGTACAGGCTTAAGCATTTTATTGTTATACACGAGTGTAGTCTAGTGTTTAAACGACGGCGGTGACCTACAAGGTACGGGTCATACTGGGTCAAGTCTAAATATGTAAACATATCCACGTGCTATTAGCATCGTAATGCAATATCTACATTTTTTTCCTCCTTTATACATCGTTTAACCAGATATATGTCTCTTTCAAATACACTTAAACACGGGTTGTATGTACGTATCTTTTCTAGTGTTTTCTTGTCCTTGTTAAAGTTCATTTGTTGATGTTTAAATATTTTTCAACGACTGAACACAGAAGTGAATGAATGCAACATTATATATACTGAAGACTTGGGCTGTACAATGATAGTGTACGTATATCATACTGATAATTATTCTAGCAGTAATTATGTTAATTTAGGATGTAATGACAGGAATTCATGAGCTATGCCTCAGGCTTTCTGAAAAATATCAATGACAATGTAAACAGGAACAATTAAAACATTGACACGAATGATGCTCTCTTCTATGTTATAGTTATTTAGGTATGTGTGTTGCACAAGTTTCAAAAAAACTTTAGTTATTAAACTTTTTTTCAGGGCACAAACCCACTTTAAAGAGACTTGTCGTACTGCCATACCCATCCAATTTTCATGCACCATTGCAAGCAAGAGACTGAATGGTTTGCAAAATTAAAAATCAGGACAGTGTCCAATTAAACCAAAAGAACTAAACGATGAATATTGTAGGAGAAATCTAAAGGAAAGTTTTGATTTGTGAAATTGGTTTTCCTGAAAAGTCATTCATCCTCGCCTGCAGAAAGGAACTATATCTGTCCACCACCAACTGACGAGCTAATGTTGAGCTTCACATATGGAATTACTCAAATACCATCAATGTCTATGTTTTCAACACAGATTTCACAAGTTATGACACAGCTGTGTTTTTTTATACCTGTTAAAGAGTTGTATACTAAATTTTATTTTTTTATCAATAAATATATATTGTGTCATTTAAGAACTTGTATTTTGCCAAAAGATGCATACTAGTGAATGGAAGTGGTGCAGTTCAGTTTGCTTTGGTATATAGAATTGAATTACAATTGTTCATGTTATTGGAATGCACATATATAAATATAAGGAGATGTGGTACAACTTATATACATGATATTTAGTGAGTTTATCAAGCAAAAGTGAATAAGAAATAGGTATAAGCAGTTACAGGTACTACTGTACAATCTCAAACAATGAGAAAAACTCATACCGTAAAGAGAATTTCATATTTACAAGTAAGTTTTGTTTTTGCGTTGAATAATTTTCTTCTATTGTTTTAATTGCAAATATGGGAAGTGGTTAAAATGCTAATGACAGCTGTTATGGCCACAGGGCCTTAATAGAACACTTCTTTTTCATTCATACCGGTAGATTTTGCCTGGAGTAAGAAACATATCTGCTAACTTTTCAAAATGCACATGGGGATTTTACGTGAAAGATGGTTCATATAGTCATACAAAACCTTCAAGGGGGCCTTCAAATGGAAGCAGGACAAGTCGCCCCACTTTAAAAAAAACCGCCACAAACTGATTTATCAAATCGCCCCACATGTGAAATTGGTTAAATTATGTTTAATATTACTCCTGCCAACTCGCCCTTCTTATAAAAAAACGGTAATATTTAGATTAATATATATGTTCCGGACCATATGAGTATTTGGACCATACGCGTATGGTCATGACCATATGCGTATACTCATATGGTCGGACCATATAAGTATATACTCGTTTGGTTATAAACGGGCCGGACCATATGAGTATTTGGACCATATAGGTATACTAAAATTACGAGGTCCAATTTGTTAGCCGTCATCACGTAAAAACGACGAATCACAGAATTCAACTTTATATATAACTAATATAGTACAAAGGTGTAGATTAAAAATTACACCACTCCAGGCCCTTTTGTTTTCCACGTAATTAATATTGCCAATAATTAAGAAGTTCCGGGTCGAGTCCGCTACCGATACCAATAGTATATTCACCTGTTACCTATTACCTTATCTGTACGTTCCGCATCTGACAGGCGCACCACCAAACGTCGTATTCAGGATTAATATGCTATATACACGGGTCATAACCACAGGGTTGACACTACTAAATTGTCAAATTGTTACCTATTGTAGTATTTTAATCAATAAGACTTTCTAAGATAACAATACGAATACTAAAAATCTGGACTAAAAATAAGGCGTATAGGTAGTTTTCAATTTGTTAGTGGGCATGACGTAAAATAGCGAAGCAAAGAATTCAACTTTATTTATAACTTATATAGGACAATGCTGTTGATTAAAAAATACTCCATTCCAGGACCTTTCGTTTTCCAAATAATTAATATTATTGTTTCAGTTCGACGGGTTCAAACAGAAAGACTTGAAAGCAGAGAAAAACTGTGTATCTTATAATCGGCATGACTTTATCAGATGACAATACTAATACTAAAATAAGGCTTGCACATAGTTATATACTTTAATTCAGTCACGGACCCGTGATATCACGGGTGTGTTCTAGTATAGGTATATTTTTTCAATAATATGCACTAGAAAACTTGATAAAAAGACAATGATTGCTACATGCAATTGTATTATTTACAATTCAAATAACATTAAATATTGATGCCAAAGTTAAGTTTCATCGTTAATTGTATTCTTGCATGTATGCGAAGGGGGACATTTACTTCCACACGGTACCATAGCTTTTCTTGGGTCCTGGGTCATTCCGATGTGTCTTTTGGTGATTTTAAAAGCTCTAAATCTCCATTATCGTAACATGACTGAAGTACATCATATCAACAGACAACTTTAAAAAATAAACTAGTGTACGTCCTTGTTTTTTTTTAAAACAAAACACGTTTAAGTATAATAATTATGAATATTGCACTGCTAATGCTAATTATATATATTAAGTTTCAAAAGTAGGCAAAGTATTAGACTCTTATCCTGTCGACTTCTACGACAGGTTATATAGTAAAACAGTTGACTTCTTGTGCAACAGTTCATAAGATATTTTTGGAAGTTATCTTCCCAGGTCGATATTTTGCCATTCACTCGTAATTACATATCGGTAATGAAAATAAATGTGTTTACTATAGTTTTGACTAGTGATGACATTTACTGTGTGGAACTGCTAATTATTAGGTCTTTCCACTTTTCCGTGGAAAGACCTATTGGATTTCTTCTGATTATTATTTTTTTTTTTCTTCCGCCTAATTTTTTTCCTTCGCTGTTTTTTTGTTTCGCAAGATGTCGCTTAGATTTTTGAAATATGATATCGAACAGTTTATACGCTTTTGAAACCAACTCGTTTTAACCGAATACTTTCCCAAATAAGAGTTATCTCCCCGAACACTGTTTTTCTTGTTATCTCTAAGGCTTCGCAACCGTATAAGAAACCGACAAATTTATTTTTCCAAATTGCTCGTTATATCCTTAGGATGTTCTGTTTTATTTGACCGAAGCCGTATATAGATTCCATATGACAGTTATCCCCCCTTTTATGTTTGATATAAGAATTTGCATTTCTAACTGGTAAACCATAAGTGATAGAGACCTAGGGTCTTTTGATTTGAGGTCCTTGGTCCAAAAAAATGAAAATTAGGTCAAGGTCAAAGGTCAAGGTCATATTCTAAATTTTGATTTTTGCTTATTTTCACTCATTTTCATCAACCTTATAAGATATCGACAAATTATTTTTACTAAATTGTTAGTTGCGACATGTCGTAACATAATAATTTTGGTTGAAAGGGTACGTAGACAATAAATGGGAGTTTTAGCCCCTATCACATCTAAAACTATGCGTAAAGTGATATAACTTATTAACCATACATATTAGAGACCTAGGGTCTTTTGATTTAAGATCCTTGGTCCAAAAAATTGAAAATTAGGTCAAGGTCAAAGGTCAAGGTCATATTCTAAATTTTTGATTTTGGCTTATTTTCACTAATTTTCATTTACCTTATAAGATATCAACAAGTTATTTTTACTAAATTGTTAGTTGTGACATGTCATTACTTAATAATTTTGGTTGAAAGGGTGCGAAGTCAATAAACAGGAGTTTTAGCCCCTATCATATCTAAAATTATGAGTAAAGTGATATAACTTATTAACCATTCATATTAGAGACCTAGGGTCTTTTGATTTGAGATCCTCAGTTTGTGACCTTGAAATTGAGGTCAAGGTCATAGGTAAATTTGACGTTCTAGATTATGACCTTTGCTTAAAATTCATATCTGTACATCATAAAGCCATATGAACTGACATTTTAGACTGATCTTTAATATTTCAATATCAAAATAGATATTTACTGGTGGAAAGACCTTCAATTGTTCTCTGAACAATTGGTTTTTAATTTTATTTTGTTTATCTTATAATTTTTAATTTTTAATAATTAAATGACCTTTGGTAGTATCTTTTTAATGACGTGACAACTAAAAGAGTTTTATGAACATGATGAAGAGTAAAGCATTGTAAATGTACCTGTTACATTTAATTACCCCGACCATACGCGTACGGTCCGACCATACGCGTATGGTCGGACCATATGAGTATATATCCATATGGTCATGACCATACGCGTATGGTCCAGATACTCATATGGTCCGGAACATATATATATAATTAAAAATAAAAACTCGCACCACCTAAATGAAAACTAATCTACACAGAATACAAACAAACCGAAAATTTATTTAATTACTATTATTGATATACTGAAATTATAATTCTAAAAAAAATGTATTGTTGAAGAATAACTAAGTTTTGAAGCTTAGTTATTTGCATAACAATTGAAAAGAAACCTGTTAATTGTATCATAATGCAATATAATGACTTAACTTATATTCAACGGGATAACATCTTTTTCCATAAGTGGGGCGAGTTGGCATTACTAAATTCATCCTGGTTAATAATATATTTATCTAGATTTCACCGATTTCCATTAGGTGGGACCAGTTGGCAGGAGTAATATTAACGGAATTTAACTTATATACAACGGGATAACATCTTTTTACATAAGTGGGGCGAGTTGGCATTACTAAATTCTTCCTGGTTATTAATATATTTATCTAGATATTATCGTTTTCTATTAGGTGGGGCGAGTTGGCAAGAGTAATATTAACGGGATTTCACACATTTCACAAGGCGGGCAATTAGGTAATCCAGGTTGGGCGGGTTTTTTTTTAAAGTGGGGCGGGCTAGTGAAATAGTGGGGTGATTTGTCATGGATTCCCTTCAAATATATTCTAATGTGGTTTTTGGCTTTTTCGTGCATTAACAAGCTCAAAGCCATTGTTGAATTAATTGTTTTCTTTAAAATAGTCGACAAAATTGCTCTTACAAAATTTCCATTTGGGAGCCTCGAGCTCGATGGGGGAAATACTCTGCAAATACTGACAGTTGGCAGGTATGGTCATCAAAAAAGTTGACATGTTACTATGTACATTTACCATTATGTTACTTGATGTTCTTGCTATACACACAGTACAGAGACAAGTCAATCTTTGTGAACTATTTTTTATTGGAGTCATAGAATATGCGTATACAATCAATAATTAAAAATAGTCTATTTATATTGAAAAGAAAAAGATCTTCTATGTCTAAAGAAGAGGGACAAAAGACACTAAAGGGACAGTCAAACTCATCAATTTAAAGCAAACTGACAAGGCCATGGCTAAAAATGCATTTCATGGCGAGGCACAGATAATATACTGTAAACAGTAGACTATAGATATAGGTGAACTATGTACAAAAGAACTCTTAATCTTAAATTCTACAAACCACCTCTGTTCTATGGAAGATACTGATATAACTGGACTAGAAATACACACAACCTGTAATTAACCGCCTTTACAGCGCTTTCGCGCTTTGATTTTCTCTTGACTCTGAAAAGCTAATAAAACATTTTAAATGTCACTTAACTTTGAGACTAAAAGAGCATGCACATATATTCAAAATGGTGGAAAGTCTAATACATTGTACTTACCAAAATTTAATCCAGAACACACATCAATCTTTCTAAATCCAAAAGACAATTATGTCATCAGAAGAATACATCTGCACTTTTCAATCTCAGTCAATAGAATTAATAAGAATTTTTTTATCTAAATCCATTGTCAAATTCATAATTTGTTAATGACAGAAGACATCTTGTCTACATGCTCATGAAAGTTGAAATTTGAATTTGTTGATTTGTTGAGGTTGTGTAGGGTCTTGTGACAATTCGATTCCTTTGAAATGTGCCTCTAATAAATACTGTTAATTATCTAAATCTTGAATAATTGCTATAAATCATATACAAAATATTTATTAATGGTTTGTAATTTATCTTTATGTTATAAATTAGAGATATTGCAGAAGAATGCATAAAAACATGTGCTCTCCTCATTGGGCCTCAAACTCTGTGTACATTCATGATGTCACATCCTGTACACAAAGGTTAAAGAAAAACAGATTGACACCTGACACCTGTGATGGAAAAAATTTCTAAGTTTTTTCCATCAAGAAAAATGACAGAGTTCAAAACCATCCCTCTTTCCATCAAAGAAAATGTTTAATTTCCATCAAATTTTTTTTTCATTTTCATCCTATTTTCCATCAGATGGAATTAGTGCCATCATATTTTCCATCAGATGGAATAAGTGCCGTCATATTTTCCATCAAAGGGTAAAAATGCCATCCAATTTTCCATCAGGGGTTAAAGATGCCATCAAATTTTCCATCAAAAGAATGATGAAGGAAAATATATTCCTAATTTCCATCATCCTTTGATTGATATTTTTGGTTTGGGATGGAATTCAATCAAGTACCATCAAATTTCCATCAATTGTTGATGGAAAATGAAGAAATTGATGGAAGATCTAGGGAAGGAATAAGGAAGATGTGATGTGAGTGCCAATGAGACAACCCTCCATCCAGATAACAATTTATAAAAAGTAAACCAATGTCTATTTTAATTAACAATTTTGTGATGTATGAATGTGTATTGCTATGTATTATGACAAGGTACATGATGTATGAATGATTTACTTAATGCAAATTGTATAGAATAAATAAGTAAAACAACAATTTATGTGTCTTTATTGTCAACATAATAATGCTACATATGTATACTTAAAACAAGATTGCATATGCTGAAATGTCTCATTTTTTTTAATACATTTTTTTTTTGTAATAATAGATATTATGTTCATAGATAGATATATAAAGATGTGGTGTGAGTGCCAATGAGACAACTCTCCATCCAAATAACAATTTATAAAAGTAAACCATTATAGGTCAATGTACGGCCTTCAACATTGAGCCTTTGCTCACACCAAACAACAAGCTATAAAGGGCCCCAAAATTACTTGTGTAAAACCATTCAAACGGGAAAACCAACGGTCTAATCTATATATAAAAAACGCGAAACACATAAACAAACGACAAAACCTGCAAGACTGACATGTTCATTATAAAATATGAAGTCAAAGTCAGATGACAACTGCCTGCTAGATATGTACACCTTACAATCATTCCATACACCAAATAAAGTAGACCTATTGCATTTAGTATAAGAAAAATAGACCAAGACACAAAAACTTAACTATAACCACTGATCCATAAAAATGAGGTCAAGGTCAGATGACACCTGCTAGTTGGAGATGTACATCTTACAGTCCTTCGAATATAATAGAACTGTTGCTGATAGTATCAAAGATATGGAATTGACCACTGAATCTTAACCTTGTTCAATAATACATGTTATGAGGTCAAGGTCAAGTGAAAACTGTCTGACAGCATGTGGACCTTGTAAGGTATGCACATACCAAATAGTTATCCTGTCACTCATAGTAAGAAAGAAATTAACAATACAAAAAATCTTATTTTTTTTTACCTTGAAGTCACTAAACCATGAAAAGGGCAATGAACATGTCTGTGACAGATTGAAACTTCATAACATGAGGCATCTATATACAAAGTATGAAGTATCCAGTTCTTCCATCTTCTAAAATGTGAACCTTTTAAAAAGTTAGCTAACACCGTCATCAGTTTATTATCCCTACGTTGAGCTTTCTGCGACAAAAGTCAGAGGCTCAACAAAAATTGCATTTGAGGAATGCTTAATCAAATCAGCTTCATTTTCAGTACAAAAGCAAAGCAAACACATACATGTACTTTTACACAATCCTGAAAAGAATGTATTTTTATGATGAACAAAATGGCCATACAAATAACGACAGTAAAAGCTTAATGATGCTTAAAAAAACACCAAAAGGTCAATATATCTAAATTAGTCGGAGTTATTGCCCTTTAAGCTTTAATGCCACTTTTTACCAATTTTTTGTTGGCCTATTATCTTGAAAAATATAAAACTTAAAAAGATAATAGGGCTATTTGAATGAAAATACGACCAGCACCACAACATTATTAAACTGTCAAATTAAAATGAAAGAATGAATTTTACAGTTCAGGGACAATGAAGAGGAACACACAGGATGACAAAATCTCATTTTGGCCCTTTTGGCAAGGTGAGCTAAAACAAATGCACTTGAATTCAAAGAAGTTATAAAGAGGACTAAAAATATCATAAATTAAGCATTTATATACTTATAATTACATTAGATATATGTTTCATTATAATACGTTATTCTGATTGGCTAACTGCACATCACATGTTATTTCTTAAGCAGTTGCATAACACAATAAAACTTATCATGCATGATGACACGTGGTCCCATAATAAAGTGCACAGGTAAATTAAATTAAAACTTGATGTAAATCGTGTTTTCATGATACTAGTTAAACTAGAGGCTCCAAAGAGCCTGTGTCGCTCACCTTGGTCTATGTGAATATTTAACAATGGAGACTGATGGATTTATGACAAAATTGTGTTTTGGTGATCGGGATGTGTTTGCAGATCTTTCTTTTCTAAACATTCTTGCTGCTTACAATTATCTCTATCTATAATGAACTTGGTCCAATAGCTTCAGAGGAAATGTAAGTGAAAATTTACAAATTTTAGGATTTTTTTTAAAAATTGACTGAAAAGGGCTATAACTCCTTGGAGGGTCAATTGACCATTTTGGTCAAGTTGACTTGTTTGTAGATCTTACTTTGCTGAACATTTTTGCTGTTTACAGTTTATCTCTATCTATTATAGTATTCAAGATAATAACCAAAAACAGCAAAATTTCCTTAAAATTACCAATTCAGGGACAGCAACCCCACAACAGGTTCTCTGAGTCATCTGAAAATTTCAGGGCAGATAGATTTTGACCAGATAAACATTTTAACAACTGTCAAATTTGCTCTAAATGCTTTGGTTTTTAACCGGATTTTTGTGACAAAAATGTCGGTTATTGATTTGGGGATGTACGGCGGGCGGGCGGTCGGGCGGGCGGTCGGGCGGGCGGGAATCAAATGTTGTCCGTGCATTAACTCATGAACCGTTCAACCAAAGCTTTTAAAATTTTAATATGTTGTTACTGACAACTAAATGAAGGTCAAGTTCAATAATGGCGATTTTGACTTTTACCGTTCAGGAGTTATGGTTCTTGAAAGATTGAAAAATGGAGTTTCCAGTCGTGTCCCTGCATTTACGCATGAACTGTTCTACCTAAGCTTTCCAAATTTTAATATGTTGTTACTGATGACAAAATGGAGATCAAGTCCAATAATGGCGATTTTGACTTTTACCGTTCAGGAGTTATGGTTCTTGAAAGATTGAAAAATGGAGTTTCCAGTCGTGTCCGTGCATTTACGCATGAACTGTTCTACCTAAGCTTCCCAAATTTTAATATGTTGTTACTGATGACAAAATGGAGGTCAAGTTTAATAATGACGATTTTGACTTTTACCGTTCAGGAGTTATGGTTCTTGAAAGATTGAAAAATGGTGTTTCCAGTCGTGTTTGTGCATTTACACATGAACTGTTTTACCAAAGCTTCCCAAATTTTATTATGTTGTTACTGATGACAAAATAGAGGTCAAGTTCAATAATTACGATTTTCACTTTTACCGTTCAGGAGTTATGGTTCTTCAAAAAAATTGAAAAATGGTGTTTCCAGTCGTGTCCGTGCATTTTCTCATGAACCATTCAACCAAAGCTTTTGAAATTTTTATATGTTGTTACTGATGGCAAATTAGAGGTCAAGTTCAATAATGACGATTTTGACTTTTACCGTTCAGGAGTTATGGTTCTTGAAAGATTGTGAAATGGCGTTTCCATTCACGTTGTTGCATTTACTCATGAACCATTCAATCTAAGCTTTTCAAATTTTAAGATGTTGATACTGATGACAAAATGGAGGTCAAATTTGATATTGACGATTTTCACTTTCACCATTCATCAGTAATGGTTCTTGTGATATTGCCAGGACACAAATAAATATTAATAAATCCGGTTTGCTGTCGTTGTGACAGCCTCTTGTTGAGTTATAAGCCAAAAACTGTGTTTTACCCCATATGTTCTATTTTTAGCCATGGCGGCCTTCTTGGTTGGTTTGGCGGGTCACGCCACACATTTTTAAACTACATACCTCAAAGATGATTGTGGCCAAGTTTGGATTAATTTGGCCCCGCAGTTTCAGAGTAGAAGATTTTTGTAAAAGATCACTAAAATTTACAAAAATGGTTAAAAATTGACTTTAAAGGGCAATAACTCCTAAAGGGGTCAACTGACCATTTTGGTCATGTTGACTTATTTGTAAATCTTACTTTGCTGAACATTATTGCTGTTTACAGTTTATCTCTATCTATAATAATATTCAAGATAATAACCAAAAACAGCAAAATTTCCTTAAAATTACGAATTCAGGGGCAGCAACCCAACAACAGGTTGTCCGATTCATCTGAAAATTTCAGGGCAGATAGATCTTAACCTGATTAACAATTTTACCCCATGTCAGATTTGCTCTAAATGCTTTGGTTTTTGAGTTATAAGCCAAAAACTGCATTTTACCCCTATGTTCTATTTTTAGCCATGGCAGCCATCTTGGTTGGTTTGGCGGGTCACGCCACACATTTTTTAAACTAGATACCCCAATGATGATTATGGCCAAGTTTGATTTAATTTGGCCCAGTAGTTTCAGAGGAGAAGATTTTTGTAAAAGTTAACGACGACAGACGACGGACGCCAAGTGATGAGAAAAGCTCACTTGGCCCTTCGGGCCAGGTGAGCTAAAAATGTAATTATAAGTATTGAATGCTTCTTTTTGTAACTTCATAGGGTTGTAAAAGCGTTGACCATGTGCACATTTTTAGAATGAAGCACTTCCGCGTTTCATACAAAATGTACTTCGGTCAACGCTTTTACACCCCAATTAAGTTACAAAAAGAAGCATTCAATTTTTAATTATAATGCTAAAAATATCAAAAACACTACA